>NC_142798.1:73398459-73698459 GCF_049724085.1 Artemia sp. Qi Xiang Cuo
GACAAGGTAAACCACAACCAAACACTGTTGAAATATTCCAACTCTTGCATCTCAACGAAAGAAATTCAAAATGAACTTTGAAAAATCAAGAAAATGTAACTGTGACAAGGTAAACCACACCCAAACACTACTGAAATATTCCAACTCTAGCATTTCAACGAAAGAAATTCAAAATGAACTTTGAAAAATCAAGAAAATGTAACTGTGACAAGGTAAACCACAACCAAACACTACTGAAATATACCAACTCTTGCATTTCAAAGAAAGAAATACAAAATGAACTTTGAAAAATCAAGAAAATGTAACTGTGACAAGGTAAACCACAGCCAAACACTACTGAAATATTCCAACTCTGGCATTTCAAAGAAAGAAATTCAAACTGAACTTTGAAAAGTCAAGAAAATTTAACAGTGAGAATGTAGACCAAAACAAAACACAACTGAAATATTCCAACTCTTGCATTTCAACGATATAAATTCAAATGAACTCTGTAAAATAAATAAAATGTAAATGTGACAAGGTAAACCACTACCAAACACTACTGTAATATTTCAACTCTTGCATTTCAACGAAAGAAATTCAAAATGAACTTTAAAAAATCAAGAAAATGTAACTTTGACAATGTGAACCACAACCAAACACTACTGAAATATTCCAACTCTTGCATTTCAACGAAAGAAATTCAAAATGAACTTTGAAAAATCAAGAAAATGTAACTGTGATAAGGTAAACCACAACCAGACACTACTGAAATATTCCAACTCTTGCATTTCAACGAAAGAAATTCAAAATGAACTTTGAAAAATCAAGAAAATGTAACTGTGACATGGTAAACCACAACGAAACACAACTGAAATATTCCAACTCTTGCATTACAACGAAAGAAATTCAAAATGAACTTTGAAAAATCAAGAAAATGTAACTGTGACAAGGTAAACCACAACCAAACACTACTGAAATATTCCAACTCTTGCATTTCAACGAAAGAAATTCAAAATGAACTTTAAAAAATCAAGAAAATGTAACTGTAACAAGGTAAACCCCAACCGAACACTACAGAAATATTCCAACTCTTGCATTTCAACGAATGAAATTCAAAATGAACTTTGAAAAATCAAGAAAATGTAACTGTGACAAGGTAAACCACAACCAAACACTACTGAAATATTCCAACTCTTGCATTTCAATGAAAGAAATTCAAAATGAACTTTGAAAAATCAGGAAAATGTAACTGTGACAAGGTAAACCACAACCAAACACTACTGAAATATTCCAACTCTTGCATTTCAACGAAAGAAATTCAAAATGAACTTTGAAAATTTAAGAAAATGTAACTGTGACAGGGTAAACTACAACCAAACACTACTGAAATATTCCCACTCTTGCATTTCAACGAAAGAAATTCAAAATGAACTTTGAAAAATCAAGAAAATGTAACTGTGACAAGGTAAACCATAACCAAACACTACTGAAATATTCCAACTCTTGCATTTCAATGAAAGAAATTCAAAATGAACTTTGAAAAATTAAGCGAATGTAACTGTGACATGGTAAACCACAACCAAACACTATTGAAATATTCCAACTCTTGCATTTCAATGAAATAAATTCAAAATTAACTTTGAAAAATCAAGATAATGTAACTGTGACAAGGTGAACCACAACCAAACACTACTGAAATATTTCAACTCTAGAATTACAACGAAATAAATTCAAAATGAACTTTGAAAAATCAAGAAAATGTAACTGTGACAAGGTGAACCACAACCAAACACTACTGAAATATTCCAACTCTTGCATTTCAACGAAAGAAATTCAAAATGAACTTTGAAAAATCAAGAAAATGTAACTGTGACAAGGTAAACCACAACCAAACACTATTGAAATATTCCAACTCTTGCATTTCAACGAATAAAATTCAAAATAAACTTTGAAAAATCAGGAAAATGTAACTGTGACAAGGTAAACCACAACCAAACACTACTGAAATATTACAACTCTTGCATTTCAACGAAAGAAATTCAAAATGAACTTTGAAAAATCAGGAAAATGTAACTGTGACACGGTAAACCACAATCAAACACTACTGAAATATTCCAACTCTTGCATTTCAACGAAAGAAATTCAAAATGAACTTTGAAAAATCAAGAAAATGTAACTGTGACAAGGTAAACCACAAACAAACACTACTGAAAAATAACAACAATTGCAGATCATCGAAAGAAATACAAAATGAACTTTGAATTTTCAAGAAATTGTAAATGTGACTAGGTAAACCACAACCAAACACTACTGAAATATTCCAACTCTTGCATTTCAACGAAAGAAATTCAAAATGAACTTTGAAAAATCAAGAAAATGTAACTGTGACAAGGTAAACAACAACCAAACACAACTGAAATATTCCAAGTCTTGCATTTCAACGACAGAAATTCAAAATGACATTTGAAAAATCAAGAAAATGTACTGTGACAAGGTAAACCAAACACCACTGAAATATTCCAACTCTTGCATTTCAATGAAAGAAATTCAAAATGAACTTTGAAAAATGAAGAAAATGTAACTGTGACAAGGTAAACCACATCCAAACACTACTGAAATATTCCAACTCTTGCATTTCAACGAAAGAAATTCAAAATGAACTTTGAAAAATCAAGAAAATGTAACTGTGACAAGGTAAACCAAAACCAAACACTACTGAAATTTTCCAGCTCTTGCATTTCAAGGAAAGAAATTGAAAATGAACTTTGAAAAATCAGGAAAATGTAACTGTGACAAGGTAAACCACAACCAAACACAACTGAAATATTCCAACTCTTGCATTTCAATGAAAGAAATTCAAAATGAACTTTGAAAAATCATGAAAATGTAACTGTGACAAGGTAAACCACAACCAAACACTACTGAAATATTCCAACTCTTGCATGTCAACGATAGAAATTCAAAATGAACTTTGAAAATTCAAGAAAATGTAACTGTGACAGGGTAAACTACTACTAAACACTACTGAAATATTCCAACTCTTGCATTTCAACGAAAGAAATTCAAAATGAACTTTGAAAAATCAAGAAAATGTAACTGTGACAAGGTAAACCATAACCAAACACCACTGAAATATTCCAAATCTTGCATTTCAATGAAAGAAATTCAAAATGAACTTTGAAAAATTAAGCGAATGTAACTGTGACATGGTAAACCACAACCAAACACTACTGAAATATTCCAACTCTTGCATTTCAACGAAAGAAATTCAAAATTAAATTTGAAAAATCAAGAGAATGTAACTGTGACAAGGTTAAACACAACCAAACACTCCTTAAATATATCAACTCTAGATTTAAAACAAATAAATTCAAAATGAACTTTGAAAAATCAAGATAATGTAACTGTGACAAGGTGAAACACAACCAAACACTACTGAAATATTCCATCTCTTGCATTTCAACGAAATAAATTAAAAATAAACTATTAAAAATTAAGAAAATTTAGCTGTGACAATGTAAACCACAACCAAACACTACTGAAATATTCCAACTCTTACATTTCAACGAAAAAAATTCAAAATAAACTTTGAAAAATCACGAAAATTTAACTGTGACAAGGTAAACCACAACCAAACACTACTGAAATATTCCAACTCTTGCATTTCAACGAAAGAAATTCAAAATGAACTTTGAAAAATCAGGAAAATGTAACTGTGACACGGTAAACCACAATCAAACACTACTGAAATATTCCAACTCTTGCATTTCAACGAAAGAAATTCAAAATGAACTTTGAAAAATCAAGAAAATGTAACTGTGACAAGGTAAACCACAACCAAACACTACTGAAATATTCCAACTCTTGCATTGCAACGAAAGAAATTCAAAATGAACTTTGAAAAATCAAGAAAATGTAACTGTGACAAGGTAAACCACAACGAAACACAACTGAAATATTCCAACTCTTGCATTTCAACGAAAGAAATTAAAAATGAAATTTGAAAAATCAAGAAAATGTAAATGTGACAAGGTAAACAACAACCAAACACAACTGAAAAATTCCAAGTCTGGCATTTCAACGACAGAAATTCAAAATGAACTTTGAAAAATCAAGAAAATTTACTTTGAAAAGGTAAACCAAACACAACTGAAATATTCCAACTCTTGCATTTCAATGAAAGAAATTCAAAATGAACTTTGAAAAATCAAGAAAATGTAACTGTGACAAGGTAAACCACAACCAAACACTACTGAAATAATCCAACTCTTGCATTTCAACGAAAGAAATTCAAAATGAACTTTTAAAAATAAAGAAAATGTAACTGTGACAAGGTAAACCACAACCAAACACTACTGAAACATTCCAACTCTTGCATTTCAACGAAGGAAATTCAAAATGAGCTTTGAAAAATCAGACCTTTGGAGGGCGGAGGGGCCGGGGGAGGGGGTCGTTCTGTGTCTCAATGCACAAAAAAAGTATAAAAAATGGGGGAGGGAAGGGGGGAGGAGGGGAGGGGAGGAGGAGGTGGGAGGAGGAGGAGGAGGGGAGGAGGAGGGAGGAGATGGAGGGAGAGGGTCCCCTTTGGGGGGCCAAAGGGGGGAGGGGCCCTTTGGGCCCCGGGGGGGGGGGTCTGGGGGAACCTTGAGGGCCGGGGGGCCCTTTGGGAGTCCAGTGGACCTTTGAGGAACGGTGGCTTCCTTCGGGGTTGGGGTAGTGGACCTCACAACACTGTTCAAATGGAACTTGTGTATTATAACGACCACAGAGTTTCACCCTCAATTTCTCTTCTAAAACCTTTCCTAAAATCTTCTTTCAAAATGTCTCTAACTGTTTCGCCGAAATAATCCCATAAGCTGTTTAAAACCGTTTCGCCCAAATAATCCCCAAAAAGTAATTTCTGTGTGTTCCTTTTGTTTGGCATCTCTACGCTAACGCATTTAAAATTTCTAGGAAACCCTTTCCTACGTTAATGTCTTCATCTCATAAATTTTCCTAGCTAAACTATTAGGGTTTCGTTAGAATATCAATTTATCTCTCCGACTTAAAGCTCCGTGAAGCCGTATTTAAAAATAGAATTTCTATCTCTTTAGACTCCCGCATAATTCCAAGATAACAAGTGATGTCAATTATAATTCCTGACACTAAAGATCAATGAAGCCCTATTTAAAAATAGAATATTAATTTTTCTCTCTGACCTAAAGAACGTTTATCCCTCAGACCTAAGATTAAAGAAGCCTTAATGTTTCTTAATTCTCCCCTTCTTGAATCAATAATTTCACCTAGCGATTATGTAAATCAAGTTCACATTTTCTACTCGTCACAGGACCACGTGGTTTATGTTTTTCCCTGTGAGAAAGTTCATGCTTTTCCACTTGAGAAAATTCCTGTTTTTTCATTCTCAGTGACAAAACCATAAACCACGTGGTCCTGTCACCCTGTTTTTCAAATTCTCACTGACAAAAACCATAAAACATTCATAATTTGATGTTGACATCCGAGATAAACATCAAATAAATCGAACAACACACATAACCATCCATGAAAACAATCATAAATGTGAGAAAATTCATGTTTTTCCATGTGACAAAATTCCTGTTTTTTCATTCTCACTGAGAAAACCATATAACAGACATGAATTGCTGTTGACATCCATAAATGTGACAAAAGTTCCTGTTTATCAAATTCTCACTGACAAAAACCATTAAATATCCATGAAAAACATCAAATAAATCGACCAACACACATAACCATCCAAGAAAACATACAAAAATGTGACAAAATTCCTGTTTTTCAAATTCCCATTGACAAAAACCATAAACCACGTGGTTCTCGTGCTCATATATCGTGTTAAAAAAAGTTGAAGGTGGCAGCAGGGGTGAGGGGTCACGCTGGTACCCCCTCCTCTACTCACCTGGATAAGAATAAGAGTTACAAGAACGTATTTAAGTCATTTATTCGCCATTTTAAGTCTGATTTTTTTTAGTAAGTTTATGGAAAAGTTTTTTTTAGGAAGTTTTATGATTGCGGAAAAGATGTTTGGAAAACCTAGGAACTTATTAATTCAGTTATTAAACTGGTCCTATCAGGTCAGCTTTTAATTAACGCCCAGGTAGTATCCGGCAGAAATGTAGTTGAAAGTCAGCTAGTGTCTTATTTCTCGCCTTTGGGAAAATCACTGCAGCAGCTAGCTATTAGTCCAGTACCTTCTAATCTGATTTACAAGTCCTATTTACCCCCAGCATGTCTAAAATCAATGGGTATTGAGCCCCTGAGTGAGTTCGAAATTTATAGAATTTATCTTCCCAACAAGGTACTTCGTCGTCAGGCTCAGGTGATATTCCTACTAAGGTTATCAAGTTAATTTTACCAGCAACTGTTTTGCCCTTAACTGAGCTTGTTCAAGCCTCTTTTCATCTTGCTATTGCTCCCATCATCATTTAAATGTGCAACAGCAATTTTCCTATTTAAAGGTGTCTCAAGGAATAATCCCTCAAATTACAGATCAATCTCCCTCCTGTCAGTATTTAGCAAGCTTTCTGAAAAGGCCATGCTTTCTAGACTCTAAAGCTTCCTTGATGCAAGATAGTTTCTTCGGTGGTTCACTTCTTAGTTTCATTCCGTGCATTCAGCCTTAAACTCTGGTTAAATCCCAGATGCTCTTTTTCTTGACGTAAAGAAAGTGTTTGACGCTATAACATGTGAAATTCTTCTAGTAAAACTTGGCCATATTAAAATACGAGGAATTGCTTACTCTTGGTTCCATTCGTATCTGTCGATTAGGAAGATTTTTGATGGGGAGAACCCTCTAAATGTCTTAAAGATTAAAAATGCAGTCCCCAAGGATCTATTCTCGGCCCAGTGCTTTTACTTATTTATATCAATATTCTTTTTTATGTAATAAACATGTGCTTTCCAAAGTTTTTGTTGCCATTTGTGTCACGCTACCCGTGATGGTGAACCCAGGTTCCAGTCAAGCTCCAATGCAATCCCTTCACTGATGACATTACGTTAGCTATGGTCGGATTTGATCAAGTTTCACTGGAGAAAAATCTTCTTGCCCTGTATGAGAGAGTTCTTTCATTATTTAATTTGAACTGTTTTGCTCTTAATGTTCCAATCTATATGTGTCTTATAAATTCCGTATTAATGCTTTAAAGGTTAAGATTGCCAGGAATCCTGGCATCTTACGTAAGCTGAAGCACACATTCCCTGGGTCTATCTTACGTATTCTTTCCTTTACTTTTATTAAATCTTATATTTTCTATTATCCTATCATTTGGAGGTCTAATTTCCAGTCATGTTTGTGGAGTTTAGTACAATGGCTCAACAGTCTGGTGGCTTATTTCCTAGTTTAATTTCTAACCTATAATTTGTTTTATGTTTTTTTTCGCCAGATTTGGGGAGTCCTGCATCGCTTGATTTCAGTGTCAAATTTGAATGAAGTCCCTTTCCTTCGGTCGCTTCTTCTCTTTTTTTCTGTTCTCTATTTTTTTGAGAAGATGTTTTTGCATTTTAAGTGCTTAAATGATTAATAATTTAATATTTGAAATTCTTCCGTCGCAATCCCCCTCTTTTACAGGCCGTGGAACCTTTGCGGGGGGTCTCTGATTGTTTTTTAGTTGAAATATATCTGATCTATCTTCTTTAGCATAATAAATTTAAACATATTCATATTAAATTAGTTAAGTTAATAACCAATTCTATAACAAAAATAATTTCAAAACCTTAACAAAAACTTAACATTTTTATGGTCGTAACGTAATCTTTTACTTAAAATGTACCAAATAAAGTACAGACGTAAACTTGGTGTCAGTGTCAACCCTGTCATCTGTCTATTCCCAAAGCGACAAACAGCAGATTGAAATCAGAGTTACCGTCAGTGAAGATTAGTCAGCTTAACAAAATTTGTAGGTATTGATACTAATAATATGTGAATTTATAAATATGTAAGGAATACTTATTTTTATTTACAGATAAAATTAATCTCAAGTAAGTATAAAATTCTTAAATATTAAAAAAAAAAATATGCGCAAATAATTTCTTAGACCACACTAATAGAATGATACAAAAAAGTAAACACAAAGTGTTTAAATGACAATAAAAAACATGTATAGAAAAGTGGTAGGCTACTAATCAAATAAGGATTATTGATATATACATATTAACAGCAACTAACCAGGGATTTGAGGGGCCGGTACCCCATGTTATATCTTGGTTAGGTCGGGGTAAGATCTGGAAATAAAATCAGAAATTAAATTAAAAAAAAAAAGTTTTTGCAGCTGAAAGTAAGGAACAGATAACGAAAGTAAGCAACTCTCTACGGTAAGCTTCTCTGATATGATGTTTGCTTTTTTGGGGGTTTTCCCCCTTTTTCAAAAATAAGGCAAAAACTGTTTTTTGGTCTGAAGATTTTGGAACGTTTTTCAAAAATGTTTACCGGAATTACAATGGGATCGATTGATCCCATTGTAGTTGTGGCAAACAATTATTTTAAGATTTTTTGATAAGATATTCGACCCTCAACAAAATTTGATCTGGACTAAAAATTGAAGTTACTGCAAATCAAGGGCATATATTGTAATCATTGTATTATATGTTGCACGATTGTTGAACAGATACAATTGTGGCTTCTAAATATAAAAAAGACATAAGTTATCTTAAAACGTCAAGATATCCAATTACGAGTATTTTGATACTTCTTACATTTTTGATAAAATATTTGATATACATATAGAAATACTTAGTTTGTGGTTGAACCATCGGCGCAAGTAAATAAGTTTGTCACAGGGGCTTTATTTAGCAGATTGAAGGTCCATACATCCTTCTTTGACGGTTCATATCTTAAAATTTAATTAATTTGATCTATCGAATGCAATAGTTTTTAGTGAAATTGTTCCATATCTCTAATATTACTCCAAAATCTGTCTGATCATTTTTTTTTTCAAATTATCTACAATGACTTGGTTATTAAGTTTATATTTTAAGGGAAGTTAGGGCGTTAAGTAGACCTTATGTTTTGTACTTGGGAGAGGGTATAGAGATGCATATTCTCAGTAAATTATCATGCACTATAATCCTCTATAGGACCTATGACCTCTCTAGGGTTAAGTAACAAGGCTAATCACAAAACACTATGTGTTAAAAGGTAATCAAAACAGCATATCTGCAATATCCTTGGAACTGGATCATGCTGAAGGTTTCAGCGAGTCTTTTTTGGTCTTCAATATGGTTTGTTTTTTGGCACTACAACACCTTACAGGATGGCTGG
Organism: Artemia sp. Qi Xiang Cuo; assembly: GCF_049724085.1. Taxonomy (NCBI): domain Eukaryota; kingdom Metazoa; phylum Arthropoda; class Branchiopoda; order Anostraca; family Artemiidae; genus Artemia; species Artemia sp. Qi Xiang Cuo. The sequence goes on from NC_142798.1 coordinate 73,407,713, forward strand.
CCCCCAGTCCCCCATGGCACTTCCTGGCTGAAGGGCCACGAAACGGAGATCAGCACCGCCGGTTTGGACCTTAAGTGTCTAGTGCCGTCATACAACACCTTACTGAAGAAAACATAATCCAGGTCAAATACCAATATTTGCCAAAAGATACAATGCTTACTGTTTCCTGGTTATCTAAATACTGTATCTATATTATCTCTGGTACACCTAGGGAGATTGAGTAGATATGTTTAGAGGGTTGACAGTAAATCTTTATTAAGAGGGATAATTTTCACCATAAGTATGAAAATTTTCTCTTTATTCTTGATTTTCCCCCCTTTTCCCCCAGAATTTTAATTATGTTTGATTGTGTGTTGTTGTGTGGGGTTTTTTATGTATTTTATTCAGTTACATTATGAAGCCCATTTAACACCAATGCTTTGCTTCGTTTTTTGAACCACTGCTTTTTTCTTTTGTAATTTCATTTATGTGTTTTATATATTCCTCAATCTTGAAGAAAATAAAGCAATAAATATTTTTTCTTGAAGATGGGTCATTTATTTATTTGTTCACAACAGTACCTAAGTATTAAAAGAATACTTTTCCTTGCATTAAGTATAAAACGAAAAAAAACGTTACCAAACAAATACACAACCGTGAGGTTTGTAATGCTTTGTGAGCATCCCAGTTGACACTTCAAGCGGTCACATAATGTTGCCTCGATAACTTCAATAGAAAAGTTATCCCAATAACGACTATTCGAGAAGTTGTGTTTCCTAATTCTCTTCTATGTATGTCAAGTGTACAATCTATATTCAAGCAACGACTTTAGGGATCTAGAAGTCTGGCCTTTGTATTCTAGTTAGCTTCTTATCTTACCAATTAGTTAACATTGGTAAATGGGAAAATGTTACAATATTGATTGGTAAATTGGGCAACAATAAGGAATTACATAACATTGCACCCAGAAGAGTTTGAAGCTGAAAGTTTTCTTCTTTTTATCACAGTAAATGCGTGAAAACTAATCGCTCATCAGGAAAAATTCAAAGCAGTGGCGTCAATTAGATGGGATGGTGATGGTGGGACATACGCTCCTTTAGATTTTTAGAAAAAAAATTTTAGAATTAGATTTTTAGATTTTTGTGCAGGTACTTTAATTAAAGACGACCTTTTTTGTATTTTGGTTGAAAAAATGACAAATTTGCCCCTCCCCTTCTAGATTTTGAAAATATATTTTGCCCCCCCCCCCCCGCCCCGTTCAATTTTAATGCTTTGATACCACTGATTAAGGGGCGAAAGCAGTCCAAGTGACTTGGCTATCTCTTCAATGTTAAAGAAATTTCGTTTGTTTAAAGAAACGGATATATTAGAGAACTTAAGTTGCTGTTCACCTGATTCGGGAGACTAATGGCTATCATTTGGTTGGATTCACTTTTTTTCTTATGCTCTCTCTATTTTTTAAATGATTTTTTATACAAACATTCTCTTTGCTTTGTTCGAGAAAACGATATTAACAACTTTAATAAAATTCATACAAGCTTGTAAATGTTTTTAAGCCGAACAATTTGTTTAGACAGTTTATGTTGATTTTACTTTATTAAAGCCCTTTTTTATCCTTCGTTTTTTTTGTTTTTTTTTTTTTCACTGCAATCGATTTGGAGTTACGAAGCCCTGAAGTTGAACAAGGGTTGTTTAATTTTCGGGTCGGTGTTTCAATTAACAGACGCCGTGACTTATCCATGATACCAATAAACTTGGATAAACATGCTGTATCCGCTATAGACCCCGGCGCCGCGCCGATGAGGGAAGACCAGCGGGGCCAAAAACAGCGCGCCGCTCCACCGGTAAGATGTCGGTGGCGCGCCGCCGGCGCGATCAATGTTGACCGCAAACGTCAATGTTTTCATCAGTCTTTCTCAAATCACAGCTTAAATTTACAACAGATTCGAGCCTATTCATGAGGTCAGAAATTCACAAGTCGCTGGCTGGAAACTGGTCTTCTTCGTTATTCATTAAGATAAGTAGAAATCTGGTAGAAACGAAATGGCTGTAGCGTTTCAGAACCCTTGCATAATACGATTAGTTGAAGTATCTATTAGCTATGTATTCTTAACATCAATAATTATCAAAATTAGTAGTTTTTTTCATTGAGCATTGCTGTATACAAAACTTCAAATACTATGCCACAAAATTAGTCAGTTATCTGGGTAAAAACTTTTAATATAAGTTTGAACTTAGAAGCTTAATTTTTTCTTAATGCCCTTTTCCAATATATGTTCTGTCGCCTTTAAAACAGTTGAAATGGGCGACTTTGATATTGATTATTATTTTTTTTTCTCTCTTTTGGATTCCTAAAAAGCCTTCTTGTATTAAAAACTGGTTTTTAATAACAATTTAAAAAAAATGCATTTGAAAGTTTTTTTTTGGCAGTTTTTTTTGTCAACTTTTCAACTTTTTGGCATCCCTACTTTCAATTAAAAAAAAGAAATCAAGGTACTATCACTTGAATATAATAACTCCTCATACCCCCCCCCCCCCTCTGGATGCCATCTTGATAGGATACCGTCTCTTCTTTAAATAAAAAAAAATAATTAACTTATTGGTACCCCTGCTTTCAAAAAAAATCGAGGTATTATCATTTAAATAGGACAGCTCACTACCCCCTCCCTCCCCCCTATGGATACCACCTTCATAGGATGCCGTCTCTGCTTTAAATAAAAAAAAATTAACTTTTTGGGATCCCTGCGTTCAATAAAAAAAAATTCGAGATATTATCATTTAAATGTAATATCTCCCTACCCCCCCCCCCCCCTCTGGATACCACTTTGATAGGATACCACAGCCTTCATTAGAAAAATAATTTACTTAATAATTAACTAGGTCACTGTATGGTTCAAACGAACACGCAAAATAACGTTAAACAGCTTAGTGTTCCTTGAAAAAAAAAATTTAGGGTATGAGTGAAGTGGTACAAAGACAACAACAAAAATGTCAAAATTATTCAGATATACCTCAAATTATTGGAAAACTGAGTCATAGATTTGCCGTGGGATTCAATAAGATCCAAAGAATCTAATTAAAAGGGAGCACGCACAAAAGCCAAGTTAGGCCAATAGCCTATGAGAAATCGCAAAATGCCCAAGACAATGAACAAGTCCTAATCGGGTGCCCTGGGTCTATCAAAATATTTCAATGGTTTCCCAGGGAATTTGATATCATTTTCCTCCGTCTCCATTTCAAATGAAAAAAAAAATATATCTTGGCATCCCTGCTTTCAATTAAAAAAAAGTCAGGTATTATCATTTTAAAATGATAGGCCCTTATCACCCCCATTTAGGTAATAATTTACATTTTATTTATGAATAAAATTTTTGAAGTAACTTCCGGTTCAATCTTTAATTCCCCAACCTTGTACATAGCTTAGTCTATAGCTAAATTTTGTCTCAATAGAAGGTTTTTTTTGAGGGGGGGGGGGGGGTAAAAATGTTCCAGAAAGAATATTGCATTTTCTATCAGGCGTTCAACAATTGAGTATTAAACATTAAGAAAATCTTATCTAAAAAGAGCAAAAAAAAAAAAAAATCTGCAAACTTACAATTCAGCTGTAGAAACAATCTGTCGGCTGTCAATTTCAAAATCCAACTGAAGGCTGAAGCTGTATAGTAGTGAGTGCGTTCTATAATTCTATTCAACTTGGAAATAAAATTCTTGACTACGAATGATGTAAGAAATAGCGATTGGGAAACTGCATTCTAAATGATTTAAACTCATTTCATAAAGATGTTTTTTTTGTCAACATATGAAGAACTGTGTATATTGCAATATTTGCAATTGCATATTGCATCTTTCTCGTTTTTATGCAAAGTAACAAAAGAGATGAAAATGAATGAGTAGTGAAGGATTATGGTATGCAAAGTAATATTTGGCAGGGAAAGTCACTGGTGATAAATCGCTAGGGGTGGCACCGTGATTGCGTGATTTTCGGGGAACCAATTTTTTTTTCGGGGAAATACCCGAAAATTCGCGGAAACTGGAAGCCCTGCTTGATTTCTCATCAGGAAAATCGAAATACTAAACAACAAGAGAAGGAAAAGCCCTGACCTTGCGGTTAACGCGATAAAGAATTGACGCAAAATTATATTAAACTCGACCGAATGCCGCCGCCGCTGACGGCGGCGTTACGACACTTCGGCGGCGTTCGACTGGACCTCTCTAATCTGGGCCGGGGTCTAATCCACTGTATGCCGTTGTTCAAAACCAATCGAAATATATCAAGGAGTTGAGCAAGTTCTATCCAAGAGATTGAAAAACTTTTTGAATTATTGGAAAAAAGCGCAATAAAAGAAGACTTAGTTTGATTAATGTGCAAAAGGGCAGGGAAAAGTTAAAACAAATATACATGAAACTTGGAAGGCCAAGACTTCCAAAGTACTTGCTTGACTTGGAGGAAGTATCTGTGCAAGAGGAAAGCATTATAGAACCACTGAGACTAAAAACAATAACAGCTGGCCGCAATTTAACATCTGAAATGTTGAACAATGCTCGTTGGATTGTCAGTGTGCCTTATTTTCTGAAGAGCTACGAAGATCTTGTAATCAAACATATGTAAGTACGAATTTTTAATTTTACAAAAAAATAATATGGTTTCCCAGCCTAAGCCCAAAGATGGTTACATTAACCCTCCCCCTCCAAAAAAGCAATAAGAACAACAGAGAATTTTAGAGGTTCAGAATAATTTAACGGTACTTATTAAGAAAGCGGTAAGTACAAGAGAATTGTATTGCGAGAAAGGGTCTGCAAGCCTAATATATTTGGTACAATTATTTTCCATATTATGAATTAAGAATTGTTTTCTAACTTCACATTGTTCAAATACTTTACACCCCCCCCCCACCCTTAAGTGCAAATATATGGCCCAAATTATATATTTGCCATCTGTAAATCCCCTTGTTCTTATAAATTTGTACAATCTCTCTCTAGGCTGCTGCACTAGGGGGATTGATTTCTCCCCCTCTTACCTATACGTAAATATGTCTAAGAAACTAACACGACTTTTTGCTGATGTATTGGCCCCTGTTTGCCTTGAACCTTTGATTACATTTTTTTCTTGCAATTTAATTTTCTTTTTTTTATTATCTCTTTTTCTTAATTTCTTTTTCCTTTTTGTCGTTTTTGTGCAACGGTATTTTTAGAGAGCCTGTGTTTACCCCCACTCCCCCCCCCCTACCGGAAAATACTCCATCCCCTCTCGGCTTGTTGGACTCACTTTTGACTAGCGTAATTGGCACACTCTGAAGTTTCTGTAACCATGATGTGGACGTGCAGATGAGGAAGGGGCAGCCCTCCTTCCTATACGGAGTATAATCTGCTAATTTTGGGGTTTAATGTTACTCTTTACTTTCATAATAACAGCTTAGAGTAGAAATATTTCCAGAAATGAAGAGGGATTAAATAATAATTTCACATCTCCCTCCCTCCCTCCCTTGTTAGCCGAAGTATTTTTAAGGTCTAAACAAATTTTTGATGTCTTATGTTAATTCCTTGTTGCTTTTCAATTCCAAACATTTTCATATAAAGGCTTTTAACCTCTACAATGGGGTTCTCTGATTGTTTTGTAGTTAGACAGAGGGAGACTCCTTAAAGGGGGCACCCCTTCTAAAGTTCTAAAGTTTAAAGGGTACTTTAAAGTTTTCTGTACCCCTCCCCCCAAGTCCTGGTTGTGACCCTGGGGATTACATATCAACTTCTATCGTATCATCTCTTCCTTAGAACTTCCTTAGATACTTGGGATGTTTTGGCATTATAATTATCCCTCCCCTCCATAACTACAAAATAAATAGAGAACCCCATTTTATAGGTTTAAAGAGATTTCTTGTCCTTTTTTATAAGTCAAAATGTATTGAAAACCAACCAACAGGTGGGGGGGTATTAATTTTCGGGGGGCGCCTATACTCATTTCCGTTTCTACTACTGTGACAAATTTAATCTCATCCCTTGAATACCCCCCCCCCCCCAATGTCAAATTCTTAGCCAATGTCTTTTTCGATAAGGGCATGTATGAATCATGCCCAAATTCAGGAGCTTTTTTCTATAGTTGGGTTAAACTGTCTGTCACAAAAAGTTTTTACAGAATATGAAATGGACATTGGTGAGAACTTGGAAAAAACACTTCATCAATATTTATTGAACAATGGCAAGATTGAGCGCAGAATGGCTATTAAAGCAGGCGAAAAAATCAACATGCATGGTTCAGTGGAGACTTGTTTTATAGTTGATGGTGGCTGGTGCACTAGAAGCTATGACAATAGGTATTCTGCGCTGTCTGGTTGTGGAGTAGTCATTGGTTTTTATTCAAAAAAGCTTCTACATGTTGGGATTAGAAATAAATACTGTTGCATTTTTATGAAGCATCGCAGGAATGAAACCACTTTGCTTCCCGACAATAGGTGTTTTATGAACTGGCAGGGACCAAGCACAGGTATGGAATCTGATATTCTAGTCGAATTATTTCGAATCGCTCCAACTATGCACTCTTTAAAATATGTTAGATTTATCGCTGATGGTGACTCTAGCACCCATGCAGAGCTTACAGCCAACGTACCGTACGGTAGATATATCGAAAAAATTGAGTGTGCCAACCATGCATGTAAGTGCCTAAAAAAGAGGCTTTGCATGAAGCAAAAAGGAAACCCGAATGCAGGAGGCTTCTTAGTGGTTAAAAAATAAAGAAAATGTGCGACTTTGCAAGAAACGCAATTGCACGCACAACCAAAGAAGGGAAAGGGGTCAAAGACCTTGTAAATGAGTTGAAAGCGATACCATTGCATTTCTTTCGCGGTGATCATAGACAATCCCCAGAATGCTGCAAAATGGCAGGAAACATTGTTGAATTCAGCGAAGAAGGTTCCCCGAGCAATATTTTCCTTAGTCATGTGGATTCAGCCTTTGACATTTTAACTAGAAGAGCTCGATTTCTCATCGGACAGTACTATCAACCTTGCAGATTATTTTATGATTATAGTTGCTAAGCTTATCGGGGTAAAAAACATAATGGTGACAAAAAGAGCCAGATACACAACGCTTGTTACTGCTGCGGGTATAAAATATTCTAAGGGACATTCTGCCCGTTTGCATATTTTTTGCAGAAGTTTAGGATCTACACCAAGCCGTTTGTTGAAGCGACTTGCTGAGCAGCGGGCCAGAAGTGCCATAAACAAGCAGACGTGGAAAGCTAAATGACGTCTGTTTGCAAAGCCATTTAGGAAGAAAGTTTTGAAACCCGACAAAATTACGACCCGAATGCATATGTTCCAGATTTAGATCCTGATTCTCTTGAAGATGCAAAAAGCGATTTTCTGAACCGTGTACAGCGTCCTGATTTAGAAATAAATTGTATTGTCAACAGATGGCTAGAATACAGAAAAAATAGAATAACTGCGTCAGTAGCTGGAATAATTTGTTAAAGGCGGACAAAGACTGTTGCACCGTTAGTGCACCAACTGCTTTATCCCGAAAAACCACCAGACTAAAGCAATTGAACATGGGCAAATATACGAACAAATCGCTAAATCGGCCTTTGAGAAAAATATGGACTGCAAAGTGCATCCTTCCGGACTTTTTGTTCATATTAAATGCGGATATTTTGCAGTCAGTCCAGATGGAATAGCCACTTTTTTGTCTGGTGATACGGCGGTTTTGGAAGTTAAATGTCCTTTCAGTGCCAAAAATTTAAATATAGAAGAATGGAGGCTATCCCAAAAAAATATTTGTCTTGAAAACAAAAATAATGGCACATTACAGCGTAAAAGGTCACATAATTCTTTCTACCAAATACAAATGCAATTAGAGTGTTGTAACATAGATTCTGGCTATTTTTGTATTTTTTTCGGCAAAGGCGATCTATTTATTGAGAAAATCAATCGTGACAAAGAATTTGGGCAGAAAAAAATGCTACCAAAATTACAAAAGTTTTATTTTGAAGCAATATTGCCAGTAATAATTGACGCAAGATTACCGAGAAATAGGAAATACGAGAGCCGTTTTTATAAAAAGAATTTTAAACATTATTAAAATTCACGACAGATAAATAGTTGCTACTATACGAATTAAATTTAAAAAAAAAAAAAAAAAAAAAAAAACATAGATAATTGCGAATACCACACTGACTTTTCATGACGATAAATAAAGTTCAAATAGGGATAAACTGTTTTAATAGACAGTGATAATTCACAAAAAATACTGGATATTTCTGTCACATTTACAGTGACCGTCATCAGCAGAAACGCTCACAGATATTTAAAAGGATTTATCCCTATTTGAACATTTATCAATCGTTTTTAACTGAAGTTTTTTCAGCGGAAATTAAGGAGCAACGTTAAAACTTACAACGAACATAAATTCAACGTACACGAAGGGGGGTTTCCTCCTCCTCAGCACCTCGCTTTTCACCCTAAAGTTTTTTAGTACTTTAAAAAAATCTTTTTTGTTGTTCTAATTAAATGACGCTTGTGTTTCATGAGTCGTTATTAAGGAATTGGGACACAATTCCAACTTTAGCGTAAAGAGTGAGATGTTGACGAGGGGAAAACCCCCTGTATATACGTAATAATTTCTGTTCATTTCAAGCTTTAATGTTGCTGCTTACTTTCAGTTAAAAAAAATATTTTTTTATAGTTTAATTTCTGGTGGTTTTTGAAATAGTACCAAGAAATCCGGCTCCACCTCCACGGAAAAATTCCCCCCTCCCATAGATAGATCCTCTAGACAATTCTATCCTGGTGAAAAATTTACTCCGTACAATTGCCCTTGACATCCCCATCCTTGAAATTTAATCGACAAAGGGAAAGTAAGACAATAAAAAGAATTTCGCATAGGAATTCTGGCAAATTTCCCCAGTATAAAATTTCCTCAGTTCGGCAGATCAAAAATTTTCCTCAGTTCGGCAGATGCATAAAGTTGAATGTCAGCTATGGAGTGATGTCAAAAGTATCATTTTTTGTAATTATATGAAGACTCTAGGAGAGCAGGAAAATAATATACAAGAAATTACACAGTGACCATAAACCTTAAAATTGGATGTATCATTACCCGTGCGAGTGGAGTTAAATCCAAATACCAATTCTATGATTAACAAAAATGGAAAACTGCAGTGCCAATTCGACTTTGCCAATGCAATTCAATTTAGTTATATCTCTAGCGGATGATGAAAAATCGAAGTATTATCGTCGGCATGGCCCCAAATTGGAACAAAGTAATCGAGAAGAGTTGTTACATAACCCTGCTGTTTATCAAAAAAGACTCATAGCCCAGTAAAAATAGCTCAGAAAAAGGCCCAACCTCAAACAAATTGCAACAAAAATGATTTTTACATCAAAAAATGCAGAAAAATAAGAGAATAACATACTAAAAGCCCACCAAAATCCACCCATGGGAAAATCCCTACAGGAGAAAAACGGGGGAACCAGGGGAAATTTCGCAACCAGAAGTGTTCGGATTGATCCAAGTCAAGATGATTTCCGATGTAATTTTTAACGTAGAAGCCAAATCTTGCATCAGAATCTCGATTACTCTGTCCCCTGAACATTTATGAGGGGAAAAAGAGGGGAAGAAGGGGAGATTTTGGTTTTCCAGGTCATTGCGATGTTAAGATGCGACCATCCTGCTAGCAGGATATAGGCCTGGCATCAACAAGTTAGCATTCGGCATGACACCTAGCGACGAGTTTTCTGGACTGACGTCTAGTGTCTCTTCAGTGACTGAATTACCCAAAATGTAACGCGCTGAATACTCAAAATAGGTAAGTTTTCTTGTGAATATTTGGTCATTTATGTTCCGAATCTTCAAGAATTTTAGTCATTTTTTGTTTATCTTGTACCATTGAGAATTCTTTCGCTTTTAAGTGACTACTATACTCAGTTTCGTGACATTTTATCTCTATTTTTACCAACGCCATCTTGCGGCTCCTGGAACCGAATCTTAATGCTTGAAATGATCAATCCGTGAAAACTGTGTTAGTTACGTCACTGACAACAGTTCACTATGTTCGTTCAATTTGTGCTTCAATTTCAGTTTTCTACCAGAAGAAGACAAATCTCGTGAATTTCGTTGCTCCATATCCCCCTAATTATCCAACTACAAAATTTCTCAAACAGGGAGTGCTTACAACATCCTATAAGTCGTGTAAAGAGTTCAGTTTTGTTCTTGCGTCGGGGATTGTTATTTTTAATTGGTTTTACCGTTTCTTGTCATATTTACACTAGTTGATATAATTATCTACTGTATATCTTTTTTAATTCACTGATGATTATTTGGGTTATTTTTTTTACCAATTCAGCTTGATGTACTGATGTTAATATTGTTTGCTTTTGTTCAGGATTTAGGAACCTAAAAAAAGAAAAATGTCGCGCACTTAATCAGCAGTATATAGTTATGTTTTTCTTTCTCGTTTTTGCAAACTGCTCTATGAGTTGATTTGGATCTTTGTTTTGACTTTTATCACTAGAAACTACATGTATAAATCCAAAAGTTATGTCTATTGCTTTTTTTTGCTTATTGCTCCGTCTTTTCCTTTTATATATGACGGGTTTTCCAATAAATAATAATGATAATAAGGGCGATTCGCGGCTTCAGTCCTCTTCCCACATCAAGTTCTCTGTTACTGAATTAAGTTCTCTGTTATTCTAATATTATTCTATTATTCTAATTAAGTTATATTATAATATTATATTCTAATATTCTATTATTATATTCTAATTATATAAATATTCTAATTATATTAATTATATAATATTCTAGTATCATATTCTAATTATATTCTTATATTAATATTAATATTCTAATTAAGTTATTCATCAAGTTCTCTGTTACTGAATCTTTCGTATCTTCATTTCAGACGAGTATGGCTTCACAATGTGCAATCTGTCTTCAGAGCAAAGGAGATGATAACAGTCTCTCTACGCTTGGAAGCAAAGGTGCCGTCACAATTAATGCTGCCAATAAAGAAAGAGGCGATTCTGTCGAAGTTAACCCCGGTGACAAGGTTCATGCTCACTGCCGAAGAGACTTCAGTAACCAGAGAAGAATTTTTAGTCTTAAACGTTGCAATGAAAGTGATTCAGCAAGTAATCAAGAAAGTAACAGTAGATCCTTGCGTTCTGCAAGTTCTTTATTTGCATTCGACAAAGACTGTCTGTTTTGTGCGACCACTGTCATTGCTGATCCACGTCATCCAGGCTATTCGCCATCCCAGACTGTTAGAACAGACACATTTCCAGCCAGTGTTAGACTTCTGTTTTCACAAAGACAAGACGAATGGTCGACAAGCATTTTGGGAAGGTTAAATGCAGCTACTGCTGAATTCAACGCAGCTGATGCTGTCTATCAAACAGTTTGTTCAGGGAACTTCCGGACTGGAAAAAACTTGCCTCAGTGCTATTCGAAATTAAGTGGTGAACCTGAAGTAAAGAAGTGTAAGAATGGCAGACCTTCCGACGAGGTTCAAAAAGAAGCGTTTTACAAAGCAGTGAACTTCTTTGTCGGTCTGGACGATTTGCAGGTTACACTGACCGATATTTCGATAAAAATGGAGGAGTTTTTAGCCGAAACGGATCTGAAGCCATACAGCAACGTTTACCTGAAGAAAGTGCTAGCTGATTACTTCGGCGACAAGATGACCATTTCTGATGTTCCCGGGCAGCAAAGTATAGTGACGCTTAGGGAGACCGCTGCAAGCATTCTCCGGGATTATTACCAATTGCCAAAAGACGTAAATCCGGAGAAAGAAAAAGTCGAGATTGCGAAAGCTTTTGCAAGAATAGTGGAGAGCAAAATAAAGACTGCGATATCGTCCATAGAAGAATATGACCAAATGTGCACCTTAGTTTCGGCAGAGGACAATCTCGAGTTCCTTGTTCCATCCCTACGGCTTTTCCTGTCCCTTTTGATCAAACACAACAACGCAGAATTCCGAATCAATGAAGAATTCCTAAAAAATGCGGCGGTTTTTTGCCGGAAGAACTAACAAAAGCATCAGATCATCAGTGCAGGCGAAAAGCTCACACAGCTTGTTTATCGGGCTAAAGCTGATACCAACCTTCAGGATTTGCGTCACACCATGTTTGTCACGAAACTGGCTTCTTCGACCTCGTTTTCCCACACAGAAACTTTACCTCCGATATTGTCAGTTGCGAAGTTTCACTTCTTCAGGGGTTTCCTACAGGACATGGAATGGATGTGTTGCTCAGCTAATCTGGACCCTTGTAACGAGTTTGCGGCTAGACAGAACCAAATAAGTACCTGTAACGATGGAATCGAAGCCAGCACTCGAAGCACTACTGAGAATGGCACGATGTGCTTGCAAGTCAGGTTGTGAAACAAAGCGTTGCAGTTGCAAAAGAAACGGACTTCACTACACAAAAGCATTTGCCGAGTGTCATGGTACCGACTGCCAAAATTCAGAAAGCATTGACCTTGATGATGATTTTAACAATTAAGTTCCTGTTTTGAGTTTTTTATTATTTGATCTGTTTTAAGTCTGTGATTTGTCGAAGTGCAAGCAATCTGTACCAATTTTATACACCGTGATGATTCTTAATATACTGTGATCGAATCCTTGTTGAATGGGCTCCGCAGCCAAAAAAAAAGAAAGTGAATTCAATTTCCCTACTTTTCACCCTCTGCCAGTTTTTTTCGATGAGGGAAAACCAGTATTCTGAAGGAATATTTGGATTCTGCGTCTCAAATAATGTCAGAAATAGTCTTTACAGCGATGAAATCAAGCGAATCTGAGTCTTCCTCATTTTCCCCTGTTAACCCCGCTAACACTATCAAATACCCCCGGTGGTGTGATATAATAATTCTGATGCAGAATTTGAGTTCTGCGACTTGAATTACGTAGGACTCGGTATTTACAGTGCTAAAATCAGAGGTCCTGGCATTTTTTCAGAATTTTCCCTCTTTCCCCTCTTTTTTCCCCTGTCAAACTTTTTCCCATCGGTGGATTTTGGTGGGCTTTTAGTATGTTGTTCTCCTGATTTTTTTGCATTTTTGGTGCAAAAATCATGTTTGTTGCAATTTGTTTGACCTCAAGCGTTATTTTTACTGGGCTATCAGATGATTGCTGAGTTACATGTGATGGAACTTGTATGATATACCTCTACCGCCCAAGTTGTTCATGCATTGACGCACTGCCGGTTTCTTTCGCTAATTTCTTTCAGCTTAGCATGAGAAAAGACAAAGAGAAGTGACACAATAGATGGGAAATTATATAATTTGGGCTATGTATTTTCACATTAGGGGGAGTGGGGGTAAAGTATTTGGACAGTGTGAAGTCAGAAAACAATTTTTACTTCATAGTATTAGAATAATGGTAGCTAACTCATTTTACATGCAGACCTGCTGTACTTTACCAATCGCCCCCTCCCCCAACCCTTAATGTGCAAATATATACCCCAAATTTATTTCTAAGTTATTATATTTTTATCATACTTAGGTGTATTTTATTAGGAATAGCCTAACTTCACCTCTTGAGCGGTAGGGGGTATATCATACAAGTACCCATGATATAATCGACATATGGCCACACATAATGCGTATTTACTGAAAAAAATCCAATGTCGCATCATTCTTGAATATGTTGGCAGGATGGGTCCAGTTAAGAAATGTAAAAAAAAATACATAATTATCTATAATATGTATTTATTTATATATATTTATAAAAATACATCCACAAAGGGCATTACTGCCCTTCAATCAACGGTGTTTGGTCAAGCAGACATCTATGTGGGAGGGCGTTGCATTACACGAGAAATTTTACCAATTACCAATTCTAGTAATTTCGATGTCAGACGTCAGTTCCAAAAACAATGACTTGATACAAGGCAGCCCTGATATCAGATAGCAACCTTGTATCAGATAGCAACCTTGTATCAGATAGCAACCTGAAATATCAGATAAGACTTGAAATCAGATAGCAACCAAGTAGAATTAGCAGTAGAAGTGATCCTTTTTTCAGTTATGAGAAAACACATTTTTTTAGGGTAACATCGGAGGTCCAAATACTTCAAATCTTTATACGCGATGATTGCAATTGGGATTTGGGAAAGCAAACAGACTTTCACTGAAAAGTATTAGGTTGTTGTTTAGTTATAAATTATACATAGACAAAGAAAGAAGTCGGGATCAGATATAATATAATTGCATAGATAAATAAAACATAGGTAAGTATTATTATGTAAAATATAGATAAACAGTATAAGAAGTAGTTCTTAAATAAGACACTATAATATTGGCAATGCATTACTATTTAGGTTATAGTAAGTTTGTGTCCTCACGGATACATACACTATACCAACCAATTTATACTGCATCAAATTCTGGAAATGTTTCCTTGACATTTGCCTTTTGACGGTTTCTTGAATCCCTTCCTGTTTATCTGATTATCCTCCCACCAGGTCCAACATTTTCTATGGGGCACAGGGGAGGGGAAACTGCCGCCCTCATGCACTAGGAACAGCCAATAGTTAGAAGTAGGTTAATTAAAAAAAAAAAAATATTGGAAACTGTCAAAATGAGCTTATAACAGCTTATAAGCTTATAGCTTATGAGCTCGTGAGCTTATAATTTTCCTTTATAGCAATGGCTATATCCAGCCATCAATGATGTAAATTGGAGAGAGGCCCGCCTTCCCCTGGATTTTTCGCCCCGTAACGTTTTGAAAAAAACCTGTTGAGCGGTGCTTTAATTGAAAAAAGCATTGGTATTAGCTAACAATTGGAGCTACTGAGACGGAAAGACGTTAAGAAAACAAGGATGCAGAAAAAGAGTAGCTGGCCCCACTTTGAAGGTGAATCCAGTTTACAGGTAATGTAAACTTTAGTTTTTTGGGGGTTAAAGAGGCAAAAAAAAGTACCTAAGTTAGGTTAGGTTACGTATTAAATATATGATATCCTGGTACTTGTTAAAAATCCAGAAAATACGCAAGAATTGTATTGAACATCAGATAGGCATTACTCTGTGTTTCATATGAGACGCTGTATAAACAAAGGGAAACAAAGGGTTTCTCACTCCGGGAACTATATATAAACTTTAGTTTTTTGGGGTTTAGGGGGACTAAAAGGTAGCTAGGTTAAGTTGGGTTATGTATTTAATATATGCGCTGATTTACCTCCCGCCCCCTAATGTGCATATATATTGCACAAATCTATTTCGAAACTGTTACATTTTTATCATACTTTGTTTCATTTCATTGGCATTAACAAAAATTCACTTCTCGCGTGTTACCTGGCTACTAATAAAGTACCCTTAGGTTTAATAGTAATTACTTTTTGTTTCACTTGAGCATTTAATAATTTATCTTCGTCCTAGGTGTATAATTTATTTATTCTTAGTAGTTTTTCCTCGTTTTGAGTTGTAATTGTTTTCGAAGGGTTGGTCACTCCCAAAATGTGTGTACAGGTGTGCCCAGTCGGCAGATATCCATAAACAGGTAACACGTATGCAATTAGGAAGTCACCCGCTTAGTCAAGCGTTGAAATGTAGCTTAAATCAAGTCAACTCTTAATCCTTAGTTTCTGTCATAAATGAAATCAGGTGTGCCCAGCCGGTACCCAGGGATGGTGTACAGTGGTGCACGGAGAGAGCAATCCCTCGATTGTTTTGTTCTCATTCGTTTAAAACTTTGCATTACCCTTAACTTTTCTTTCACACAGTTCCATTTACAGTTATTTCAAATTAATTCCTGTTCGTATTTTTTACTTGCTGTTGCTTTATCATATGTGAAGTAGAGGAAAATCCGTGATATATTTTGTAGTTTTTATCAAACAGTTCGTGGTTGTGAACTCTAAATAAGGAGTAATTCGGGCTAATAGTAGCTGAAACTAGAAAAAACGAATATTGATATTTATGCTCATTCTAAATATATAAAATTCATTAAGCTTAATGGTACCTATCAAAAGTTACGAGCCTAAAAAAATTGCCTGATTTTTTAAACAGTCGAACATACCTCAAACAGTCAAGCGATCTTAACAAAAATCCTACTATTAGATTTAGCATATCAGAAAACCGTACTGCAGAGGTTGTAAGTTCCTGTCTACAAAAATGTCGCATTTGTTTTTCTTTGCAAGAAGAAAGATAACAGATTTTTTTCCAGGGATGATCGTATTTAATGAATATGCCTTGAAGACCGGGAGATGGGCTCACTCGAACAGAATCGAAAATTCTAGTTTCCTTTTTAAGTGACCAAAAAGATTGGAGTGATCCAACTTAACTCAAGCAAATGCCTCAAGTCAGCCTGCTCCCCCAAATAAAGATTCAAATAGTAAAGAAAATGACACATAGGCCAATGGAACATTCATCGTCACATGAATGTTGCTGCCAGAAAAAAAGAAGTTAAGCTGAAGGCTGCTTTAAGGTGTGCCACTCAGGCTAGCTTGACTTTCTACTGCTGGTCTGCAAAAGGGGCTGGCTATATAGGTATCACTGTCCATTACCCCAGGAAGATGAAAAATGAGTGGAACTTGAACCATGGTATTTTACATTTCAAGAGGCTTAAAGACTCTCATACAGCTACCAACATTCTTTCGGCAGTCCAAGTTGCAATCAGAAAGTTTTCACTGACAGATAAGATTTTCCGTGTTGTTACTGATTCTAGGAGCAATGTTGTCAAAGCCTTCCGTGTTGTTACGTTGTTGTTACTGATTCTAGGAGCAATGTTGTCAAAGCCTGCAGGCTAGGAGCAATCCCCCGAACTTCATGTTTTGCACATTGTCTTCATTTATCTGTTGCACGCGCTCTTGGATTTTGGTCCAATCAAAACTTTGCCGATGATATCCCTGGACAAGATTGCCTGGAATCCTCTGAAGAAGTCGAAAATGTTAAGCCCATTGATGAAAATGATTTAGATGGCTTTTCGGATTCTGAGTCTAAAAATTCTGGAAGTGGAGATAAGTTTGCTAGAGAATCTGACAACACTGATGCAGTGTCTACGGAAGAGGATGATTAAAGTAATGAAGAAGAAGAGTGGGGAGCTGGGAGTCCGTCTGAAGACGAGAGTGCACCACAGACTATCTGAAGACATGCTACGCTTGCTCAACCATTGATAAAGCTGCGGAAACTACTGGGAATCCTAAATTTTTCCACTGTCCAGCATGATATGTTAGAAAAATATTGCAAAGAGAGTGGTCTTAGTCCTCATATCCCTCTCGACATGAAAGTGCGGTGGAATAGCACTTTTGAAATGATTATGTCTGCAAAAAAAAGTAGGGAAGCTTTGGAATTTTTTTTACATTCAACAGTAGCAACGATTCCATTCGGAGTCTCTGGCTTTCTACTAATGACTGGATTGTGCTAGAAGCTGGTATTGCCGTACCTGCTCCCTTTCGCAATGCCACCGTTCTAATAAGCGCTTCTTCATATCCAACCAGCAGTTGAGCATACATAGTCCTAAAAGGGCTTGAGTTCTTTTGTAATACGAGAGCCAGTGATGACCCCATTGTTGCATCCCTCAAAGAACTCATAGCCGTGGACTCATTCTTTCAACTCATAATTGAAAAAGTATTTCATGACAAACCAAAATTTTGAGCTTTTCAAGCTCCTATCTGGAAAAATGTGGAATTTTGTATTTTTTTTTTTCCAGAAGAAAGATCACGGATGAATGTTTACTTGTTTTTTCTTTACCCAAGGGGTGATCGTATCGACCCAGTGGTCCTAGAATGTCGCGAGAGGGCTCATTCGAACGGAAATTATAAGTTCTAGTGCCCTTTTAAGTAATGTAATTAAAATTTTAAAACAGAATCACTTTTTACAAAAAAAAACTGCATTTTTATGTACAAGCTTGATGAATGACGTCAAAATCGTGGTTTGTAACCATATATGACGGAATAAGTGAATGCAATATTTATATGTCTCTTGGAAACAAAGAAACAAATACAGGAGTTATGATTTGCATCGTAGAAATCACATTGAAAAAGTTACTGTTTACAATACGTTGGAAAGATACAAAGGGATTGATTTTTATCTCTCTCTCTTAATTCGAACAAGCAAAAAAATTATTTCTTTAATCATTATCTTACCCTGTTACAATACCTCAACCCCCAGCCCCCCAAAAACACGAAAAGAAGAATTAAGAAAATTAAATATTGAAATAAATAATAAAGGATATTTTACACAACATATTCTACCTTTAATTTGGAATATAGATACAATATTCTAGAATCCCTTCTTTTCTTCATTCTTTTTATTCGTCTTACTTTCCCTTTGGCTGCTCGGTTTTACCTATGGGGACAATTTTCCAGGGGGGCATTGTCCAGAGGGAATTTTCCGCAGGGTGGATTTACCAGGAGGAATTAGCCGGACACCATTGGATATAAATCCTTTTGACAACCTATTCAAATATAGTATCTTTGATTCAGTACAAACTCCCCCTCAACATTCCCCAAAATTTTCAACTTAAGTACCATAGCCGTGCGTGAGATATTGCTTGCACATGTGTCTTCTTGACAAACTGGATGCATAATGTCTCCTAATTTAGTTCAGCATCCCCATCAAAATTTCTTGAAAGTCTCAAGTAGTATTACTAGTCGCAAGTAGTACAAGCAGTCACAAGCAGTAGTGGTTGCAAGTAGTCATGAGAAAAAATATTATTTGCAAGTAATATTTGCAGTACCACAGTGTAATAGTACTATGCACATAGTTTCTTTTGATTAGTTCGACATTCCCCTCAAGATACCCTGAAAGTTTCAACTTAATACCCTCATCCATTCCTAAGATCTTACTGTTACGATCTGTTGGCAACCTGAACGGAACATTGTGTATTTCGTTTAGTTCACCATCCCCCTCTACATTCCCTGAAAGTTTAATCTAAATACCCTTAGCCTTTATGGAGAACCAAGATAAACACGCCCTTTCCCGTTCCCCAATACAAAACCTATATGTAAACAATAGGCAACTTGCATAACTTACAGCATTTTTCCCAGGGACTGTGGGGGTCCTGACGTCCCCGGAGGCAGTCATTTGACTTTTCATCTATTTTGAATAAATCTAAAAATTTTGATGGGATGTCTTTGGCAGGAGGGCAGCTAAAAAGGGCACGGGAGGAGGGCTGGCTCTCCTTGTCCTCCCATCGCATATTCAATTCCTAATCAAATGAGTCCACTCCAAAGTTGACCTCAGCCGTTCCTAAGGTATTGCTGAGACATTTTCACAGCCTGCATCCACATAGTGTTTTTTGGTTTTGTTCAGCAACCCTTTAAAAAGATTTTTTTTTTTTTCGATTTTGTAAGTAAAGCTTAGTCGTAGTAAGTGAAGTTCAGGTTTAGGCAATTGTCAGTTATATAAATCAAATTATAAAGATCGCCATGTTTTCGATGTGTCTAATTTTTATGTACTTGAGTTAAGAATAATTCCTTAAGAGTAGTTTTTTAACGAGATCAGTCAAGTCAGTTTCTAAAAGAGTGATCGATTTTTCGATGGCTAAAATGTCTTTTGCCATTTTCCTCTGTCTTAATTCTTATGTCTAGGTAATATCATTAGGACTTAGAAGCATCCCTAGGGAGACCATTCAGATCGAAAAAAAATAAGGTTGAAGATTGAAGAGTCCTTTTAAATCCTGAAAAGTTGGACTTTGTCAGGGTTGCTTCCAGAAATGTTAACTGTTCCACAGCACCAGATGCAGATAAGGCAAGGTTCTTCAAGGTTGAAAAGTCCAAAATGATACTTCAAATGAAATGCTGTATGTTTGAATCCCCTTTTTAGAAAAGGAGATTCGATGAACAAAAAGATAATTACGAAATTTAATACTTTTTTTTAACCAACTCAGTTTTTTAATCTTTGAGCCACACGAAAGCAACATTGATAAACTCTTTTTTTATTTTAGGGACAAAACCTTCAATAGTTTCTAAAGTTTTGAATGTTGTAATAAAATTCCTAAAGGACGTTATAAATATTTCCAAATTGCTAAAGAAAAATGAGGACATCGAATAATCACTCATTTTATTAAAATTTAATTGAGTGAAAATTATACAAATCGAATATAATAATAGAATATATTTTATTTGATGATTAACAACCCGATTTTAACTAGCTCACAGCTCATATCCACTAGAAAATTCTACTTCAACATATTCTGTCAAAATCTTAAGAAATTATTCTACTATTGGTTTTATTTATACATAATTTTTTCTACCACCCTTCCTCCAACAAACTATCCCTACTTGTCCCACCGTTTGCTAATCTCCAATACAGTAAACGAGCAAAAGCAGGGCATATTCAGACAGCCCACTAGAGGAGGTAACCCACAAAGAACAGCTTTGCATAACGCTGCACCTTCACTTGGAACGACATCCCGAGAGAAGTTATCCCTAAGATCTCAGCTGTTGATTCCAGAACGACAGTGGCAGTTCTTGTCTCCCTTGTGCCTGGGGCACAATATTGATTAGCTCCCCCCCCCCCCCCCTGTCTCCCAAAAATTTTCAGGCCAAATTTAATAAGATTTTCATGGATTAGAAAATTATTTTCAATTAATTGATTAATTAACAGTTTATTCTTAAATTATTACTATTATTTTAATTAAATCGTTATTTTTATTTTTTTATTAATTAATTAATTATTTATTAACCTTTAGATTATTTTTTTTTGAAATTTCGCGCCCCTAAAATATCTGCGCCCAGGGAAAGTGCTCCCTCGGTCCCTTCTCCTCCCTCTCCCCCTAAAACCATCTCTGCAAGACGCTGCACTTTCACTTCGAATGGCATCCCGAGGCATGGTTACTTGACTTTGATTTGCTAGAATTTCGAATAATTAACACTGACCCGACGTGCGTACCTGTGTTGGTCGCAGGGGAGTTGGTACTGCAGCGAATTGCTGGTAGTAGTAGTAGTAGTATCATTTCAATATATCTCAAGACGTTATTATAAATAGAAAATGGAACATTTTTTCGGCCAGACGATCGATTCAAGTCAGAACTACCAAGTTTTTAATCTTTTCTATTGGAGTAAATCAACTTTGTAAGAGATTGACCCGTTTAATAGTCCTATCATGCCAAAATATAGACAAAAACAAGATAACAATACACAATTACACGAGTTCTTTTTAATATAACAGTGAAGAATACAAAATGACTAGCATAATCGGTAATTAAACACCATCACCAAGTTCAAACATAATTACGAAAATGCTTTTTTCACAGAAAAATATGAAATTCCATAAAATACATTTCCCTTGGAAACATCTAAAAGCAATACCATTCAAGTGCGTAGAGGAATGATAGAGGCCCAACCCCGAGAATTGTTCTAATACAGTTTTTTTTTTTCTTTACATTTTTTTTTATTTAGCTTTTTAACAAAAATGCTAGAACTACTTTACTGTGCACAGACGAAAAAAAACACAGTCGATTATAATTAAAAAGGGAAATGTATTGCACAACATGCAATATCAGAAATAATACTACATAAAAAGAGAGAATTAAACATTTAAATAAAAAAAAGGTTAAGCACTAAAATGTTATAAAACAGAACAAACAAAAGAGAGCTTGATTACCATCAGAGGTGGGAAATAATAGAACAGAAAGTAATAATAATAAAACGGAGCAAACAAAAGAGAGCTTGATTGCATCAAGAGGGGGAAAGTAATAGAATTGAGAAAAAAAGAGTAAGACAAAGCAAACAAATGACAGCTTGATCACCAGGAGTTAAATAATAGAAAGGGAGATAATATAAGAATAAATCGGAGCAAACAAAAGAGAGCTTGATCATCGCCAGAGGAGCAAAATGATAAAGCAGAAATGGAATAATCAAACAGAGCCAAACAAAGAGAGCCACCAGAAGAAGAAAATAAGAGGAAAGGTATTATAGCAAACTATCCAAGATATGAGCCATCAAATGGAGAGAATAATAAAAATAAAAGCACACCTGGAAGAATAAGTCACAAAAAGAGAAATATAATATATACTTGAACTTAAAAACTTAACAATAAAGCTTAGATAAAAGCTTTAGGCGTAAACTATCACAAAGTGATAAAACAAATAAAAAAAAACTTGTTCCAAAGATCTAGATTAAGTCAAATTTAGACCAGTGCCATTAATTTATGAAACTTTGTAAACAACAGTCTTAGCGTTAAATATTTTGAGAGGTAGTCTAAGTAAGCCTAATACATAAATTAGTCTCCGATTTCCGTGAGAAAAAATAGATGTACCCAAAAAAGAACGAATCTTTGAATGACTTTTAAAGAACATAAGATCCTATATTCCTATACTAGCATTGATGGTAGATGATTCACCTGATCTGAATAACGTTGCATTTTTTGATAATTTCTGAGAAGTAGGCACGTGACTACGACTACAACACCACGACTACAATGCTACGACTACGTGACTCTAGCTACTCGAAATTGTAGAATGTTAACAGTTTTAATGGAACGATGCTACGATGCTATGACTACGTGACTCTAGCTACTCGAAATTGTAGAATGTTAACAGTTTTAATGGAACAAATAAAAGAAAATTTTGGAACAAACGATCCACCCAGAAGACTTTGGTGTTACGAAAAGATGTCATAAACACTGCACAAGTTTTGTGTTTTTGATAATTTTCCATTTGAAACTGCTTTTTCCGTAATCAATTTTTTATTTGGCAGAGTTACTGAAGACTGAAAAAAGCAAGTTCTCCCAACTTAAACGATAATTTTGTATTTTGGCCAAATCTTACCATCTTGTAAAAACCCCATGGCCTTGAGGGATGTATGTTCAGGTAAGGTTCCAATGTGATTATAAGGTTTTTAAGAATATTATTTCGGGGGAACACCGGCTTTGACTAGTTAATAGCGTCATTTCGAAGTGCCAAAAATAAACATAAGGTCAAATCCGTCAAGAGAACTAATTTACGAGGACTGTTGATTTTCTCCCTTTTTTTACAGTGTTTAGACGCCCAAAATCATAGCGCAAAACCTGCAAACATTGTATGAAGTCTGGATTTAGTTTTTTTTTTTTTTAATAAGAGATACGCTTTGTGTATCAGGTTATGTCTTTTCTAACCGTCTTTCCTCTACAGTCCCTCGAAACATACCCACCAAAGTGGGGATTCAACCCAATTCGGCAATCTAAAGCTGTAGGGCTATCAAAGCAACCAAAAAGTTCTAAACAATAATAGTTTGAAGATACGAGACTGCACGGATAATAAACGGGGTAACACAAAACTTTTCAATCATATAATACCCAATAGCCATCTGAAAGCTCATTTTACTAAGTGTGCTTGGGTACTCTCTAAACTCAACAAAATATGTATTCTCCTGTTCTACAACCAAATTGTGCTAAGAAACACAACAAAAACGACTCCACTCTAACTTTTGAGGATGTTTCAAGAGGCACAATGATTTTTCTGGGGGAGGGGAGGCTCTCTTGCGTAATAGCCATTATCGTGGGGACCAAGATTGGCTCTCCTCCATTCGTTTCCAATTATTATCGTTAGGGACCAAATGTCAAGGATATGACCATAAAATCAGACTTATAATTTAACTATGTGACGAGCTTTCTAAGCAATTTCTAAGTGTTTTCTAAGCAATTCACATATTCTGTGTTTTTCCGCCTAGTTGCCGCCCTTTCCCTCAAACTAGTTTATCCTCCCTGCTCCTTATATAGTGGTTATGAGATATTTTCCTAATATCGATCCAAAGGACCCCCTATATTTTCAATATATTTTGAAAAACATTATTATTATACATTTTTTTAATTTAACAGTTTAATAGATTTATGCAGATTACTTACTTTATACAAAACTTTATATGCAGTATAAGAATTTTAGTAGTCAACATCGAATATATAGCAGTAATAGCAAAGCCATTGAGAACATAAACAAATAGGTTATATGGAATACTTGACAGCAAGTGCTTCTTGATAGCTATCATAAAAAAGGAAATAACTCACATCTTTCTAGATCCTGACAGCAAACAAAAAAAAAACATAAATTGCAATGAAAGAAAATTCGAACACAAAACAGAACATACAACCAAAATAAACACGATAGAACTAAATTCAGTTCTTCGGTACCTAAGTAGCACCTCTTCAGTAGCTTATTAATTCCAGCAGCCAGTGGCGATTCTGGCCTCTCTTGCGCCCAGGGTAAAATCTTGATTAGAGCCACCTCCCCTGTCTCCCACCAATTTTTTGGGCCGCGTTTTAAGAACATTTCCATTGATTAACAAAATTAATTTCAAATCATTAATCACTTAATAATTTATTTTTTAATTTATTATTCAAATTAGTTGATTGTTATTAATCATTTGTATTTGATTATTTCAATTGTTATTATTTAATTAGTTTTTAACTTATTTCATTTTATTAATAAACTAACAATTTATTAATCATTTCCATTTATTAACTGCGCCCTACCCTTTGTTTTAATTAAAATAAAATTTCAAAATAATTACAACCATTAAATCGTTTATTTGAAATTTTGCTCCACTAAAATTTCTGCGCCCAGGGCAAGTGACCCCTCTGCCCCCCCCCCCCCCGCCTAAGACCGCTTCTACCGGTACCTAAGAAATTAAAAGGTAGACCTATATGAAAATGGAGATGTTGATTTCTAATTCCAGTGCTTCGGAAAAATCAATAAATTAATGTAGATGACATTACTATGTTACGAAAATGGGAGTAAATAGTACATAGAAAAAAATAGGGACACGTTTTTGTTGAAGTATTAAATCCAAATCCAAGCCCTCCCAAGAACCAAAAATGTAAAGAGAAAAAAATAATTATTTCTGGTAGTGTATCGACGGCTGATCTACCTTAAATACGGGAGATACTATTATGCCTATTTTATATACTGGTTAAAAAAGGGCATCAGAATTATTAAGCTACTTTCCAACTCTAGATGCCTTTCAAGGCCGTACCCAGGATTTTTTTTTCTCGGAGCGAGTTTTACTCAAAGATTTTTTTTTTGGGGGGGGGGGGTCTACACAAAAAAAAACGCATACAAAATTTGTTTATATCCATTTTTGTTACGTTTTTACGAGTCAAACCAACATTTCGGGGGGGGGGGCTAAACCTCCTACCCCCCCCCCGGGGTACGACCTTGCCTTATGTACCGAAACTGGCAAGTTGCTAACCTCGGTTGGGATCCTAAAGACGTCCAATCTAGGTGCCGAAGGCCCGATTTTAGTTCGAACGAAAGAAACAAAGAGATTCCAAATAAGATCATTTTAAAAGCTTCGAGATTGCACTCCATTCCATAGCCTTCCATGATAGAAACAGCAAAATAAAAATAAATGCTGGGCAGCTATTGCCGTTTTTCCGCCGTCCTAACAAAAATTGTTACCTAATAATCTTACAGATAAATTTGTTTCGGCAAGCAATCAAACAATTGTTAAATTACCAAGGACAATGAAATCTGATTTTTTGAATCAGTCAAAGGGAACTTACACAACCATACATAAATTAAACAATTAGGAAAGACTTTCATATGTAATTATGGGTATTAGAGGGCACCAAATAAAAAAAGAAAGAAAATTAGTGGAAAAACCAGCGAAATATAAGCTAAAACATATACCACCGAACAGCTTAAGAAGGTAAAACTTTTTCTTTGAAGGTGTAGTTGTCTTTAGAACCCAACAGATTGTTAATGTTTGAATTTTTACGGACGAAAAGCGTTGTCAAGTTTAACTAGTTAGTTCTGTTTATTAATTTGCACGCCTTAACGTCGCAGCACTGACGGAAATATGACCTAAAGATCTCATAATTTTGAAACAGCCAAAGAAAAAATCTCAGAAAATCACAATGCTTAGGTATAAATGAACCTGAAATGGGCCCAGGGGTGGGGAAAGAAAGCCTTACATTTTGATGATCTTGGACACTAATGATCTGTAATAGCTAATTTTACCCCGTTTTACTTTTTTCTAACAATTTAAATTGTTGTTTGAAAAACTGCTGCAAAATTTGAAAGTGAAACAAAAATTATTAGCTAACATTGTCAGTTAACATCCGGACGGGGGGGGAAAATTCTTACATCAACGATTAAAATTATTTCTTTATTTTCCCTCTAGTAAAGCCAAGCCTCAGACTCAAACATCCGAGGTGACTAATATGGAAAAAAGAAAATACAATGAATCTTGCACATATACTTCAAAACAGCTAAGCTTTTTTAATGCATTTGAATTCACTCTGAGGAGGTGAAATCTTAATACATCTGTTTCAGAATTCCTTAAGGGCAAACAGAAATAGACAGTTCAAGAAAATAGTATTGAATTTGGTGAGCCTTTTTATTTAACCATTTCCGGAATAACTCTCCTGCTCTCAAAAGGAGATAGTAATTTAAAACGAATCCATTAAAAAGATGACAACGACCTATCTACGAGGTAGGTCCTTTAAATCCATCATAATTAAGGGGGTTAATTATATAATCCATTATAATTAAGGAGGCTGATAAGGAGGCTTAAAACGAATCCATTAAAAAGATGACAACGACCTATCTACGTGGTAGGTCCTTTAAATCCATCATAATTAAGGGGGTTAATTATATAATCCATTATAATTAAGGAGGCTGATAAGGAGGCTTAAAACGAATCCATTAAAAAGATGACACCGACCTATCTACGTGGTAGGTCCTTTAAATCCATCATAATTAAGGGGGTTAATTATATAATCCATTATAATTAAGGAGGCTGATAAGGAGGCTTAAAACGAATCCATTAAAAAGATGACAACGACCTATCTACGAGGTAGGTCCTTTAAATCCATTATAATTAAGGGGGTTAATTATATAATCCATTATAATTAAGGAGGCTGATATATATAAATCAGCTTTTGAATTCTTTATGGGCAAATACAGATAGACATTACAAAAAAAGAAGCGCTAAATATGTGGGGCGCGCGATTATTTTTTATTTTGTTCGGTCCCTTCCTCAAAAAAAAAATATCCTGCTTTATAAGAAATTTCTACAAGTAATCTCTACAATATGCAAAATCGTTTTTAAAAAAAATAGAAGAATTTTAGTCACTTGAAAAAGACAACACTGAAGCAAATAAAGACACACTTATTAATCCTCACTCATGTCTTTTCAGGGACAAGTTAGCCATACTTAAAGAATCAAAGAAGAGCAGATAACAAAGATCAAAATGGACGGAATTATTAAGCAAAGTTTTGAAAGAAGACGGTAAATATTGTGAAAAAAAAACAACCAGGCGACATCCCTATCTGTACTCCGACTGAAATGTCTGATTGAAGCCAAAAATTTAGGAATTTTCACTAAAAACGTCTCCCCTCCTTCAATAAAATACTCATTGAAAACTTATCAAAAAAAGACTACTGTAGTAGGCTATTCTTTATCCACAGTAGTTTTTTTTTAAGCCTGAAACAATAAGTTGTTCATTTATCTTTAGCACAAATACATTTTTAAACGCGAATTTTGCTGCTTTTATATATTCTAAACCAAATTTTTCCAGCCGGTAAAGTAAATTTTTTCAACTTCGGTTCAAAACAGTAGCAGCTGAAAGATTCACCGACGTAAAAAAAATTTGTCACCGATCATCGGATAATTCGTCCATCATAGCGAAATTCGCCTCCTGTCAGAACCTAGCTTTAGAGAAAGACAAAGAAAAGTGGAAAGCAAAATCAGTTCCATAAAGAGCCAGATTCATCATTCGCTTGACTAGAATCATCAACCAAAAACCCTTTCATTGTATCAGCCCAGACTTTGGGGTTGTGCGGGGCGCATTCTCCTCCAAGCTCTGCAGGCAGGCACTCTTTTGGTATGTGGTCGTGCAGCGTGCTTAAGTTATTCCCATGCAAGTAAAGCTGAAAAAAATTCAATAAATTACGTTAAATAACATCATAACATTAAATAAAAACAATACAATCTTCATTCAGCTTGTGACCTTTAATCAAAGACTACAAAACTTGTTTGGAAATATATCATTCTGACTACTAAAACGGCTTTTCACTCTCTCAGGGGTTGGGAAATTCCCATTCCCCTTCTCATTCTAGCCAAAATAGTAATCTGACTTTTAAATCATATTTGAGTTTTTCTCTAATGTTTTCTTCTTTATTTATTGGTGGAATATCTACAGTATTGAAAAAAATCCATTACAACACACAAATTCGAAGCTATTATAAAGCTAAAAGTTATTTTTAATTCAGTAGAAAAGGTTTCATTTAAAAGCCTTCTTATTTTTACCATTTAAAAAACAAATTTCAGGAATAAAGCTTTAAACAATTATTAAGTCAAACAAATTCTGACTTTGAAACTATCACGAAAATTTTATAGTTTTACGTTTAATTTCTACTGAACAGAAACAAGAATTTATAATCAGTAGAAAAATGCATATTACAGGCAATCAAAAGATCAATAACTTCGACTCAGTAGTTTGAACCTACCAGAAGTAAGCTTACATCTATCTGACTTTAGTTAATTACTCCTGTGGACATGATATATAAAACTAATTAAAAACAAATCTGTCCAGTATACTGTACAAGCTTTAGATATTCCTATTCGTTAACTAAAATTTATCTAATAAACTTTCAAGGCCAATATGTGAAGTGTTTTACATGAGATTACATGATTAGTTGAAAATATGACAGGTAGTTTTCGCTACTATAGTTATTATATTTCGAAAAAGTACGTTGAATCTGGCGGGCGAGAATAATGTTCGAAGCGGCGCAAACGCATCCCACAGGTCAGACTTCAGCGGCCCCTCCCTTGGAACACACCCGCACAGATTTCCCCAGAGTTTGCTCCGGAGGACTTTCCCCCCCAAAAAAGCTGAACTCGTTTATTGAAGTTTTGACACTGTTTTCTAATTGGAAACGCTCTGACCAAAGTCGTATCCAGGGGGATTAGGGGGTTATACTCCCTCCCCTCCCTGAAATGTTTGTCCGACGCGTAAAAACGTAACATAATAAATATAAACACATTTTTGATGTGTTCCCCCCCCCCGAAAAAATTCTTTTGTAACAACCCCATTCCCCCCCCCCCCCCGGAAAAAGATTCCTGGATACGGCCCTGGCTCTGACCAGCTCCTCCCTCCTCCATCAGGTAGACTTGTGTTCACCTATGTCTTAAAATTTGTTTCTCTTATTTAAGCGAAAAGTGCAAAAAATTACCTTAGATGCTTCTTCTACGGTAGTAAATTGTCTCAAAACAGTCAAAATTCCACTGACGTACCAGGGCTGATTCACGAAGTGACATGCATGAAATTTCACTGGGTATGCTTTATGAAAGTGGTGAATCAATGTTTTCAAACCCGCAGCAGGTATCTTCATACACTGTCTGTAATATTAAGACTTATGAGAATCGGATAAAGAATCAAACTTAATCTTCTCCCAAACTTATTAGAATTTGTATGCGTCAAGAACAGATATTCAGGTCCATACTTTCTCAGTAAAGGATGAACCAGTGGAAACTATGCCCTGGAGATTTTCTTCTCCAAATAAAAATTGGTAAAAACTCATAATAAGAAAAAAAGACCTGGTATTCAACCTGAAACAAACCTTTTTATGGCATGCATACGAGGCCGGGGGAAACAAAAAACCTCCTTATCACCAGCTACAGTTGTGAATGAATCTGCACGCTTTGCTCGTCCGCAGTTTGGATTATTTTTTGGGTGGCGAGGTTTGGCCAGACTCCTAACTTTTTTTTCTTTGGCCAAACCCCTAACTTAACTTAACTTCTTAAGTTAAGTCAGGGGTTTTGGCCAAAGACTTTATACTGCTAAACCCAAGTTTTGATAAAAAGTAAGCTTGATAAATTCAAGGTTTTTTAGATTTTCCAAGGGCAGAATGAACATGATTCGCCAAGTCGGCACTCGGTTGTGATCCTCTAGGCACACAACCGATTTTGGACCGTTCCTAACAGATTTGGGCCGTGCCCCACCTAGGCATTTCTAAAATCGTGATGCCTCCTCGCGATATTTCTATTTTGTTACTCAAAATTTTACACGTATTCGCCTGAAGGAAGCTAAAATCGCCATTAACTTGGTATCTTTTTAGATTGGTCCTCTAAGCATATTTCATACTAATTTTGTTTAGTATAATACTGCTTACACTAAGTTTTTGTCTGTATACAACATGTTTTATACAATGTATGGCGCCATTGCAATACTACCATGCATCTTTTTTCTCTTTAAATGAATATGAACGTGACGTCTTTCATATGAAATATTTTTTTTATGAAAGGTTCTAAAGTATGGTCAGCCAGTTGAAAATCACGGCTCTAGACCTATTTCTTTTACCATATATCTACAAGCCTACGAAACGTATTCCACCCAATGAGACACGCATGGAAGTGGTGCGAGATCGTTTTATATGGGGTCTATAGAAGTCTATAGGACTTCCCATTTGGCAGAAACATAATTAATAAAAGACAATAATATAATGATTTGATGATAAAAGTAATAATTTTCCAGAATAAGAATTTCCTTGATAAATCCTTAATAAAATTCTACAATAATTTAAACAATAGTTCATAATATTAATAAATTTAAATAATATTAATAAGTTATTTAAGCAATATCCAGTTATTAATAAATAGTTTAATAATAATTTAAATAGCACTGATAAATAATAATTCCTCAATAAAATAATAATTTTCCTTTTTCTGTGAGAAGAATAGAGCAAGCCCCACAGTTAAAAAGAATTTGGATGAATAGGAAGATAAGTCTAAGAACCAAGATTAGAATATTGGAAGCTACGATAATGACAGAGGTCAAGTATGGTTCTGAAACTTGGATGCTGGGAAAGGCAAGGGGAGATTTGTTAAATGTTTTCCAGAAGAATTGTCTAAGGATAGTTTGAAGCATCCGTTTGATTGACCTTATATAACAGAACAAGCTGTGCGAATAATATGATTCGATCCACGGCTATAATCGGCTATTCGATCCACATTCTACGGCTATAATAAAAAGTTTAAATGGATAGGGCACGGTTTACAGCTGAAGGATGACAAATTGCCAAAGATTGTGCTTTTTGGCCATCCATCCGGGGCCAGACGAAAAGCATTTGTACCAACAATGGGCTGGGAAGAGGTCATAAGGAAGGATTAAAAGGAAATTAGAAGGAAAGAAAGTTCATCGGAAGGGGTACAGAGTGAAGCTGTGAAAAAATGGGGTGTGAGCTGTGAAGCTGTGAAAAATGGGGTGTCAGCTTCACAGAGTGAAGCTGAGGAGCACACGCATCTTTCTTGGCCTCAGGTGACTTGGTGCTGCATCGAATTACTAGCAGCAGTAGTAGTAGTAGTATTTTACAATAAGATTTTTTTTCAAATTTGAGTCCTTTTTTAATAAATAGAGTATGTTGACTAAAAAGGGGTCGTTATATTTAAAAAATATAAAAAGAACGAAAAGGATTAGCCCAACAACCAAAATAGCAGATATCTAAGACAGATAATCACAAATTATCTTCAACGCCTATTTAAGAGAAAATTAAAAGCTACAAAACATACGTCATAAAAAAATTATATATTAGTAAACATGCAAGTTACTAGTATACAATTATGAATTTTACTAATAAATTATGCTATTAGTTCATTTTGCTATTTTTGTTCATTACGCGTTTCTACTTTGGTTTAAAAATTTTAAATCACTCACTGGGGAGGGGGGCCAAAATGCCATTTACCATATTTGGTTTACATTAATTATTATTGTTTGGCTGAAATATATCGATAACCTATAAGAATTTGGTGAAAATATATATTAGAGCGTAAATTTTTATAGTGCATACTGCATAGACATTTTACGGTTCAACTATTTTCCGTTCAGCTTTCGTAACAGTGGTGCAACAACACCCTTTGGTTGACATTCCTTTCGCAATAACAGGTTGATAGTTGGTTTTGAAAAGTTAGCTTTTGCAAATCACCTTTTCTATAAGTTTGTATATGAATATGAAATAGGTTATCAATTTTTCAAGTTGATAAATTAAACACGTTTTGTTTCCTCAGGATGAAATGTCTGGGTTAATGAAAGTAAAATTAATCCAGCAATGATAGTAGACCAAATTCAGGGCGTTTCTATAATGCTATTAAATGCTTCAAAAAGCCCAGTTCCTTCCGGGATTTTTACTATTGAAAAACTTTACATTCGTATTCGTCCTGGGTTTCTCAGATCGTCAGCTCTTACTGGCTTACACGACATACATCAGGCCAATCCTTGAATATTGTTGTCCTGTCTGGGGTCCCCAAGCACAAAACACTGCCTACATGTCAGAGGAACTAGAAGACGTTCAAAAACGTGCTACTAAAATATATCTTGGACCCAGGTATGAGAGTTACGAGCAGGCCCTTGTGGTTATGAGCTTGCCCACTTTGTTCGCCCGAAGACACGACTTGATAATGGGATTCGGGAAATCACTCATGTCAAACGAGAAACATCGCTCAATTTTTCCTCCGACCGCACCGACCCCCAAACTCACCAGGCATCAGAACAGACTACAACCCGGCAAGTGCCGAACGAACAGATTTGCAAATTCCTTCGTACCAAATTTTGTTAGTGTATTAAATAAGTGATTTTTTTTCAATGACCGTAAAAATAGCATAATTTAGCGTTCAGTTTTGTTTGCTACGAAAGCTATTTGATTAAATGAATACGAATACAATTGATGTCTCTACTGCCCAGAGCCCTATCGAGGCAGTCCAGTTTGAATCTTTTCGTTTTCATTTTTTCACCCTTAAATTAGTTTAAAAACTTAAAAAGAACACACTTTTTTAACAAAAAATTGCTTTTTTTAAACAAAATAAAGATCCAAATTGTCGACTTAGTAAACTTTCTTACAGCAAGATTCACAGCGTCGCCAATTTTTATTACGTTCCACTAATTTAGCAATTAAATAATTACCAGGTCAGTAGGGGTTAGCGCATACCACATAAACGAATTCTCTCGGGAGAACAGTATTTAACGTTGACAGAAACGGAACAACCTTATATCGATCTTCAAAATATTCAGCAACCCTCAAAAGAGTCTGAGCAAGCCATGGTTGAACTCTGCTGTCTGGGTCACCAACGCTTGTTTAGCAGATCAGAGCTAACTCAGAGTTAGGAAAAAAATAGAGAGCTAAATCCGAGCTAACAAGTTAAAAAAAAATAAGGGGAATGTCCCCATTCCCCTTATATATGCGAGGAAAGTAAAAAAGTAGATTAATGACCCAACAACATAAAGTAAACTGTTATAGAGACCTACGTATAAGGAATCACGGGGACTCCCCCCCCTATATAAATTAAGAAACTTATTTTCGCAGACAATTCCGCAAGACAACCTATGAATATTCGAAGAATCACGCATGGAAGAAGGGAAGCAGCTTTTGGGACCGATCTCCACTCCCAAGAGGTCTCTCGTATTATGAAAAGTTTGAGCCGATACTTCAGAAAACTGGGGGACTCGTTAATTTCAATAGGTCTACTCCGCTTTTAGAAACAAAAAACCTACAATAACCAAAAATGTGATACTTAGAACAGTTATTTGTGCAATCCTTCCACCTTTCCTTGTTTTTTATCCGACAGCATCACAAATATTGAATAAAACTAGGCAAATTTATGAGATAGCACCCCCCCCCCTCTCCACCAACCAATTCCGGCAAACTTTATAACCTATAATTTATATAACTTTAGAAAATTATATGTATATATATATATATATATATATATATATATATATATATATATATATATATATATATATATATATATATATATATATATATATATATATATATATATTATATATGATTATATATATCTATATATATCTATATATATATATATATATATATATATATATATATATATATATATATATATATATATATATATATATATATATATATATATATATATATTATATATATATGTATAAATATATAGTTTGAGTAGAAAAATCCATGCTGGGAAATTCCCTCTCCATGGAAAATCACCCCACGAAAAATCGCCATTCCGGACAATTCCATCCTCGCTAAAAAAAAATCCCTTGGAAAATTTTCTTGTATACAATTTTGCCTGGGAGATTCTCCTTATCCTGCTTTCACTTAAGAAAAACTTTTTATTTAATTTCTAAAGTTTTTTATCTAAGTTATTTATTTAATTTCTGGCCGCTTTATTTAATTTTCCGTGTGGAAAAATTTTCCCAGAAATCCCCCCACCCCAATAGAAAGTTTATCCCACGGAAAATTCATCCAAGGAAAATTTATGCGGCGGGAAATTCCTCCCCCCACGGAAAAATCCCCCAGACAATTCCAACCCCGCTGAAAATTTCCCCTGGCAATTTCCCTAGAATACCTCCACAAGTAAAATTGAGTGCCGAAGAGAAAGTAAGAGAAATACAAAAGAATATCGAACAGAAATTCTGGTAAATTTCCCCATGTAAAATTTTTCCTTGAGAGTTCACCTCCAGAAACTTCCCTCTCCATAGAAAATTCTCCACGCGGAAAATCCCTCCACCACTCCAAAAAAGTCAGTACACATCCCAATAACAAATACCATAGGTAAACAATAAGCAAATTTCATAATTTACAGCCCTTTCCCCAGAGGCTGTGGAGGATCATGTCATCCCCAGGGCATATCTATTAGACCTTTCAACTATACTGAACAAAATGGCTGTCTCAAAATTTTTATCGGATGAATTTGGAGAAAATATAGGCGTGGAATGTGGGCTAGTTTCCCGCCAATATTTTTGATCATTTAAAAAGGACATTAGAACTTTCAATTTTCGTCCGAATGAGCCCCTCTCGATCTTTTAAGACCACTGGTTCGATACAATCAACCCTTGAAAAAAATAACTCATCTCTGATCTTTCTTGTGGGAAAATTTCCCCGGACAATTCCATCCTCGCTAAAAAATTTATTCCTTGGAAAACTTCTTGCGTATAGTTTCGCCTGAGAGATTTTCCTTAGCCTACTTTCACTTAAGAAAGACTTTTTACTTAATTTCTAAAGTTTTTATTCAATTTCTGGCCGTTTTATTTAATTTTCCGTGTGGAAAATTTTCCCCAGAAATCCTCCCACCCCAATAGAAAGTTTATCCCGTGGAAAATTCATCCAAGGAAAATTTCTGTGGCGGGGGATTCCTCCCCCCACGAGAAATTCCCCTAGACAATTCCAACCCCGCTGAAAATGTCCCCTGACAATTACCTAGAACACCTCCACATGTAAAATTGAGTGCCGAAGAGACAGTAAGACAAATACAAAAGAATTTCGAACAGGAATTCTGGTAAATTTCTCCATGTAAAATTTTTCTTTGAGTTCACCCCCAGAAACTTCCCTCTTCATAGAAAATTCGCCACGCGGAAAATCCCTTCACCTCTCTATTTAATGAATTTTATGTATTTGGAAACAAGATAAAAATCCTATTTTTTATGTACCTATTGTTGTTAAAATTTGGTTTTTAGGAATTTCGATTACTATTGGGCTGAGTCGCTCATTCCTTACAGTTCGTTACTACGGACTGTTATTGCCTTTTGATTAACTAACTCTACTGTTATTAACTGTCATTAAATTAACATTATTAACTGTCTTTATTAACTGTTAACTGTCATTAACTATCAATTAATTAAAAATAAACATTATAATTAACATTAGAAAAAAAGGTAGAGTGAAGAGCAGGGACAGGTTTGAAGGAAACCCCAAAGGATTAAGGAAGCTACTTTAAACAAGCATAAAGACTTACTTATATCATTCCTAAAGAAGCATTGCTTCACTTTACACCACCCACCCCACCCCACCCCCCACCCCTAATGGATAAATATACAGCCCATTTTATATATTATCTTTATATTTTACAAAAGCGAACATCAAACGCTAACATCTTGCAGCGGGGAATACTGCTCAAGCGATGAAAATAAAGAGCAGAGCTATTACGAACTATAATTTATGATTGTTTTAAAGCATTTTTCAGAATTTTTAGGGGTTTCTTCAGATTTTAGGGTTTTTCATGATCTGCACCTTCCAAAAAAAAAATAAGTATTAAACTTACTTGAACGTGAAGTCTGTCCAATCAGTGACAACCACTACTCCCGACTCTTGATTTTTCTTTTCCATCAAAAGCATATCCAAGGTTAACGTAAAAGCTCGATGAAATATTTCAAAGGGAAGTGTTTCAGGGCTCCAGTGGTTCGCATAAACAACGATGATGGGTCTGCCCCATTGGTCTTTCTTGTCCAGTACACTTGGTAAACAGTTTTCTAGCGCTAAGATTATGTGTTCTTCCTAGAATTATAAAATAACTAAATTTAGAAAGCAACTTCTTCATAATTTAAAATGATATTTTTTTATAAATAATTTCAATAATCAGAGCAATTACAACTTTAAGATAGTTTAAATAATATTATCTTGCAGACGATTTCAAACATAGTATAACCTAGCTTTTTTTATCCCTCTATATCTTTTCTTCTTAATTTGAAAGAGAAAATCTTTCTAAAAAATAATCTTTTATTTTGGCCTCTCACAAAATAAAGATTGATCTTACTCACTCTCACTCTCCCTAAGTACAATCTTTCACTCTCCTTAAAGGTCTTCCCGGGGCAATTCTTATAATTTTTAAAACGTATTGTATTTATATCAATAAGACATCAATTATAATTTTATATAGACGATTTTTCTCCTTAATAGGTCTCAATAATGTTTTTATTTTTCGAGTAAAAAACAGTTTTTTGATAAACAGTTTTCTAGCACTGAGAATATATGTTCTTCACAGAATTATAAGAAAAAAAAAATTTGAAAACGATTTTTTCGTAACCTGAAATATTTTTGATTCAGTAATTATAATTAATTTTAACTTTAAACGAATTTTGACGATATTATCTTGTAGATAGTTTTAGAAAATTGTATAATTTAGATCCTTCACTTTTTCTTTGTCTTTTCTTGTTAGTTTGGAGTTGGAAGTTGCGCAATTCGATCAGGTTTGTCTTTAACTTGTTTCAGAAAATAATACTTTTTGGACAATATTTTGTAATTGATCGTTGTTACAGTACAAAGTACACAATTATAATTAATT
The DNA here is from genome assembly GCF_049724085.1 of Artemia sp. Qi Xiang Cuo. Taxonomy (NCBI): domain Eukaryota; kingdom Metazoa; phylum Arthropoda; class Branchiopoda; order Anostraca; family Artemiidae; genus Artemia; species Artemia sp. Qi Xiang Cuo. Next base: position 73,444,639 of record NC_142798.1, read on the forward strand.
ATAAATAAATACTATATATAAGTATAAATAAGTTTTAAGCATAAATTTTAATACGACCTAAGGGTTATGAAGATGCAACTGTATAGATGTAACTGTACATTGTGGACTGAAGTGAAATACAATACTAGAAAACACATTCACTTAAATTATAATTAATTTTATGAATTTATATTAGTAAAAATGCTTGTTTATTGGGTACTACGTATACTAGCTTTGTGTTTTTTTGCTTCTACCGTTTTCATGACATAAACAAAACAATAGTAATAATAATAGAGCCACGAAGAAAGAAATCCAATAGGTTGTTGTGCTTTGCAGCTCTAGGGAACTCAAGTTTTAGAATATAAAGGTCATACGCCTAAGAATAGAACCGTGTTCCACTTTTTGGGGGGAGGGGAAAGGAACTTTAAAATAGGCATTTTTCGCCAGAAGGTTATAACTTTTCGAAACATTTCCAAATTATACCACTTACGCATACAGCTGGTCTTTAAAGAGAAAGTGGGTAATTGAAAAGAATAAAATGTTACAGCTTTGCAGAATTTGGATTGTAGTATACAGCTTGGTTTTTGGAAATCCTTCAAAATGAAAATTTTATTTGAAACTCTCACTCATTGGCTGTCTTTTAATTCACTACACTCGTAGTATTCTTCGAATTTTCTTTTTAAGTAGCACCTTGACAGTTCTTAAAAGGAGTATTATTCTAAAAATAGTACAATTTTGAAAAAATATTACTTATTGACATAAAAACTTATTTGTATCAATTTCGAAGTACAACCCAATTTTTTCGAAACATATCAGAGAATTTAGAATGCGACATTATTTTAGCTTAAAGGGAAAAAAAGCTTGGAGTAAATAAGAAAGCAAAAAAGGGGAAGAACTATTTTTTTTTTAAATCAAAACAGGAAGTCTTCAGAACTTCCAAAGATCACAGCAGAGAGTTTGAAATTCTTTGCTGAAAGGTATATTTTGCTTTTGATTCGAGCGGAATGGCAACCCTGCTCCTAGCTAAGACATTCAGATATGTTCTTGCTATTTGTAGCGAATTATCCATCAAGTGTGACTTACTCGCAAAAGTTTCAAGTCAAAAGGTTGTTCAAATAGAAAAGAGTTTCTAGATTTGCAAAAACAAAGCAATGGGCTTTTCATGGATGCATTTAAACTCTATATGCTACCCAGCAAATAAACAAAGAAAACAAATGAATAGATCCTGTAACCCCTGACCAGTCTCACCCGAGGGACAGACTCGCGGTTTGTGGGAGGACAACATCAGGAAAACATCTGGGTATTGTTCTGAATCTACAAGAGACTCTGTTAGTAGTCGATCCAAATGAAGGATTAGAGTTGCCAAATCCTTGATGCTGTTCACAGGCTGGCTGGAGTCGTAGGTCAAGTCAATCTTTTGAGAAAGCACCGTTTCACCACTTTTGTGTTTAATATTATATCCCATTTTGTCCAGTAAAATAAAGTATTTCCAAGATATTTTATTGTAGCCATAACTATACAAATAACTAATTATCAGCCATTTATTTGTTCTAGTTTATAAGGGGTCAATGCCACGTTTTTTTTCTTTCGATACTCTAATGACAAATCATTCCAGATATGACCCCGTAATTTTTACAGGATAACAATACCACGGAAAAATAGAACTAGGTCAGTGCTGTAGCCAAATTTGGGTTCTAGAAAATTTAAATTCCTCTAAATCTGAAACAATTGCGTTGAGTATTTACTGACATGAATTGTTCTGGAAATCTTAAAGTACCAAGGACAAGGAAAGCAAACTCTGATTGTTTGAATTGAGACACGTGGAAACTTCGACACTACAAACTATATAACTAACTATATAATATAACAACTATAGAACTTAGAAAATTAAAAGAATCAGGAGTTCAACTTTCAATGAAAAAGTTCTCTACATGCAGCTGTTCAGATTTCGGTAGCAGTAGAGGCCAACTATATATAAAAAAGCTTGGGTGAAACATCAGCAAAAATAAGCTGAAGACACATGACACCAAACAGTTTAAGGAGGTATAGCTGTCTTGGGAATCAGTAGATGGTTAATATCTAATATTTACAGACGAAAGGCGTTGTCCCATTTAACTAATTAGTTTTCCCATGGCTCAGATCTTTAAAATTTTGAGATGACCAAAAAAAACCTTTGAAAATCATAGATTTTCAGGTATGAATAGGCCCAAGATAGATTTGGGGGGGGGGGGCTTTTCGATCTATTTGATACTTTAAAAAGGGGTTCAACCATGGAGGGTGCATAACCTCCAGCTGTACCTTAATTCCTTGATGAAAAGTGTTTATGTACTTTATCCAGAGGAAGTACATCTTGTCCACCCACTTGGAAAAGCGATAAAATATTTTATATACAAAAGTTATAGAAAAGAAAACAACTATAAAATCTAAATTTTCAAAACCCACTATTAACCCGTTATTGCGAAAGGAATTTTTGACCAAGGGTGTTGCTATGCCATTGTTGCGACAGACAAATAAGAAACACGAGAATAATAAAGAGACTATACATCACCTTTTAGTCATAAGAGTTATTTTTTAATGGCTAATATTCATGACATTCCTTCAAATAATTACTTCTAATCAAATTTAAATAATGACTTTAAATAAGGACTTCTTAAAATATAATGACATTTTTTTGACTGAAGGAAATTGGGATTTCGTGGGAGGGGGTAAAGAGGAAAGCTCAGAATAAGCTGAAGTGGAAGAGGAGCGTGCACAGCTATGTTGGCCTCAAGCAAATTTGTGCTGCAGAGAGAGACAGAAATGACGCAGGTGCACAAAACATGATTCTAGGGGGGGGGCAAGAATTTATGAAATAAAGCTGGATACTTCTTGACACCTCTCGTGGGGAATTGGCTCTTTTAGCCCCTCTTAAGTTTGCAGTTATTTTCAAACATATTCCAAATTAGCCTTCACAGAGAAATTAATTAAGAACACAGGCATTTCAAAATAGGCGTTATGAACTTTATTGTTATTAAGGATCTTTATTGTTATTAATGTTTGTGTTATGTTTTTATTCGAATAATAAATTGAATTGAAATTGAATAACTTCGATTTTATTTATCAACCGTAAACAGAGAATTATCAACAGAAAAAGCTTCCAGAAAAGGAGAAGTCCAACGTAAGGAAGGCCTATTGTAGCACACTAGGTAAAAAAAAACACCAAGTAAAATCAACAGCACAAACGATGAAAAAAAAGTTACGATACTTGCGTGTTATAGCGACCACACTCGAGTTCAAAGTCTGAGAAAAATCAGTTTGTCTGTCTGCAATCGGTTATAAATTAGCTTAGTCTTAATGAAAAAAACCGTGATTTAGATATATTTTAATTAAATAGAGGTGATTAGGTTAGGTATTTAATATAATGCTTTCTGGGCGGCCTGCTTCCATAGTTCTCTGTTGTAGTTTCCATAATTTTGTTACCAATGTATTATATTTTCATTTTATTTTGGTATATTTCATTAGGATTAACCTAAATTCACTTCTTGAGTGTGGTCACTATAACACGCAAGTACCAAAGTTACACCCAAGGGCTTATTACTGACCATGAAGAATGTGAATGAACTTGTGCTTCCACCCTTGCCTCTGTTTTTCAACTCGTAACTCAACCTAAGCCTTCAAAGAGAAGGCAATTAAAATGATAGGCATTTAAAGATGGGCTTTTTCAGCTTCTATTTCATCTCTGAACGTAATTTACGAGTAAACACTAAATTATTAGCAGAAAACCTTAAAACTATTGAAAACAAATATGTAATACATAAAAAATGTTGTACAAAAACCTTATGAAGGCCATCAGCAAAAATACTGAAAAAAGTCGCACTCAAGGGGATGTTTCACAGTCTATGGAAAGTTTACATGGAATCATATCTGCATCCCTATCTACTGTGCCTTCAAAATTGGATCGAGTTTTACGTCCATGCCCAGTCTAGAGACGTTCGCAGGAAGAACACCTCAGGGCCTAGTCCCCTCGTCCTAAATTCCAAATTTGGTACTTATGTAGTATACCAAACACACTCAAGAAGTTAAGTTAGGTTAACCCCCCCCCCTCCCCCAAATGTCTGTCCGACTCATAAAAACGTAACAAAATGAATATAAACAAATTTTTGATGCCTTTAAAATAAATTAAAAAAAAACTATAAATCCTCCCCGAAAAAAAACGTTTTGTGAACCCCCTCTCCCCGAAAAAATTCCTGGATACCCTGCCCCTCATCCTCAAAAATCTGGCTTTGCAAAATAAATTCCTGTACACGTCCCAGACTGAGGAATTTAAAAACTCGTAAATCTGGTGGATAAGTAAAATATGCGTTACTCTTGATTAAAAAAGTGGAAAGGGGACCCATCAAAGGAGGGGATGATAATGCCTATTCCCTGTGTATAACGGAATGGTTAAGATCCTGTAACTGATAGCACGTTAATTAACTGAATGTTTCATAGTTCATGATGCTTGGCAGGGGGGGGGATTTCCACCCCCCTAACTAGAATGATACTAAAATCAAAATCCTGATTCCCAGTTGACGAAAATTCGCTTTTTTCGATGATTCTAAACTTAAAGGAGTGTATATTTTAAGGTATTCTGCTTTGAATAGCTGTCAAAATAGGCGTTTCCATAGAGAGAGAGAGTAAAAACTTTTCCGAGCGAGTGGCAAAAATACATTAAAATAATACAAGAAAAAATAAACAATAAAATAACGAATACAGATCGCATACCCTAATCGGCATCACAAACCATACAACTAAACAATTTCAACTTAACAACTATAATCATGCCCCAAGAGGCCATAATTATTTATTTACAACCTACCCCCCCCCCCCCCAACCAAAAAAAAAATAAAATTCATGCTTACTAAAAATGAATTTCTTTAATTGTTCTCTTAATTAAATACTGACATACTGTTAATAAGTCACTTTCATAATTGTCAAGCCGCAGCAGAGCCATGAAACGGAGCCGAAGACAAGTATTTATACCACATATAATATAGTTAGATATATAATTAAACATAATTGGAAAAAATATATATAAAATTAATAATAATTTTTTTTAATTAATATAATTAGACATATAATTACATATAGTCTGCAGCACTACAAAATTGTAACGTCATCACTGTCACTCTTTAAAGGTCGTATCTGCGTATTAACACTTCTGACACACATTCCAAAATCCATATGCTAAGCTGTTCTCAAATGGAAGATTAACAAGGTAATGTAGATCAGCAGGATCAAAGCACGATTGAACGAACATTGCCTAGTTGATCCTCCCTTTGGGGCAAAGGCGGTTTTAGATAGGGACAGAGGGGGGGGGGGTGATTTCAACAGAAATAGTCCTGAGGCCCCAGCCGGGCAGCCCTGCCCTACTTAATACTTAGAGCTTCAAACTTGATTAAACTCATGAACACATGTCCATATGAACTTCACGTGATCAAGAAATAATTATCTTACAAATCGGCTCATTTGATATAGAATGACCCAAATTTATCTTTTTCGTCTAATCAGCAAAGGGGCATATATGGCATTTTCTCATTGCGTAAAAAAATATAGATATTACATCTCACCTTCAAAACCCGAACTTGCTATGAAAAACATTGCAACAGAGAATTTTGAGTAAAAGGAACAAAAAATGAATCAAATACAATTGACTTAGGTACTAGCATAATGTCGTAACTATTTCGTAATACATCATTAAACCTGGGTAGATTCTAAAAATGGAAGAGTACGATTTGAAAACAATCATGTGGTTACGCAATGCTGTCTCAAGCGCCTTTTTTTAAGCAAGTCTTTAAAGTAGGGTTGGGAAACCTTTTTAGTTCCAAGGACAAGAATAGCTGATTCAAAATTATCCGCGGGCGATCTCGTTATGCTAGAAATAGAAAGTGACAAGGAACTCACGAAAAATACATCTACTTAGACGTATAATACTTTTCTTTTAAATAAAAGAAATTTACTTGTATGATATCTTCGGTATTGATTCAGAGTTCAAAGTGTACGCATCTGCTCTTAAATTGGATATTTTTAACCAGTACGCTTTTCAGTGAATTCTAATCTCAGTGAAGCTAGTTTAGATTTGGCAATGTTTTCAGGTTTCGTCAAAGGATTATGATTCCGAATGAATTGCCTAGCGTATCTTGACTACCTGAGTTAACAAAAAAAAGGAGTTATTGACTCTTAACAAAAAAAGAAAATAGGACAAATTACGTGGTTAGATTACACAAGGAACTATTCGTGAAAAAATCCAGCTGTGGTAAATACTAGTGAGTGCTCACTTCATACAAAACTGTGTGTTAACTCGTTACAGCCTGAGCGTTGATTTGCCTAATTTAGGACCCACTTGATAACTATAGTGCCGGAGCATATGGCTGGCACATTCTAAGGTAGGCCTTTGCAATTTTAGTAGGCATTTAGAAATAGAATTATGAACTATATACCTATCAATTGAGTGATTCCTTAGTACCTGGAACAGTAAGGAAAGACTCTCTGTGTATCTGACCCAATAAGTGAAACATGGAAACACCTATGCTGCTGGGCATCACTGCTTTTAAGCAAGTTATCAAAATGAACCCAAGCGAGTAAGACCTTTTTATGCTCGGGGAACCTGTTTTGTGGATTAACGAGTTTAGCAGGGGCGAGCGAGATAATATTGTGATTAGCATTTTTATGTATTCGTTAAATTGTTACTTAATGAAAAAGAACATTTTTTTTTTTTTTTTTTAAAACATAAGGGGCCGAAATATAATATTTCTTATACATGATGGGTATTTTCAATATATTAATTTGTTTGTTTATAAGGAATCCACAGAATAACTCAATCAGAGACACGAACTAAAAATTCTATCAGATAATTTCAGCAAAATCTTGGAGATTGTTACTGCAAATAGCTCTAAATTGGATGTATTAACAACTGGGTTCAGAGGCCTTGAGGATCGTGTTAAAAGCCTAGAAACTACATTAACTGACTCGATATGGATAGTTTCAGCGCTAGAACCGAAAGTTGCTGCAATTGAGAATGAGAATAAGAATATGACAAATCAAGTGAAAGTCCTCGTTGATGAAAATCAGCTTTTGAGATCCGAGTTGACTAGTATCTCGACACGAATGATGAATTTAGAAAGCAAGCCTTCAGAAAACAATATTTTGATTTGGAATATTAAAGCAAAGGATGAAATTGAAGGTGCTACAATTTTCAAGGAGATTGTTGTTCAGGGTCTTGGTTTAGATGATGTTCCGTCATTTAAGATTTTGGACTTTAAACCAGATAATAAATTCTTGAAAGTTGACTTATTTTCGAAAAGCTCTAAATTACTACTGCTGAAGAACGCGAGGAAACTGCAAGGAAAGTCTATTTGTGGTTTTCAGAATATTTATATATCAGATGATGCTCCGCAATGTGTTCGAGAAGCACGAAAAAAGCTGATCTTGACTCGCATGAAGCTACGTGAACGCGTCATAGAAAGTTGGGTCTCTAAGTCCGTGCCCCCCTGCTTGTTCATAAGGCGTCCAGATGGCTCAGTTACAAAGTACAATGCTGGTGAATTTGTACAGGAGCTTATTAATCCCCAAGATGGTGAAATGGCGACTAGCAGTGGGCGTATCCAAGCTGGTCGGAGAGGCGCTAGAGGTAGTGGAGTGGCGTTCTGAAATGATATTAGATGAAATTTCCCTTAGTCTGTTTGATAGTGAATTATAATAAGTGAATATTATGTTATGATGAAGTTAATAATCAGGTTCCCTGAAGTTAACATACCAGAGTATTAAAAAGTATGTGTTTTGACAATAAGCATGTTTTCGTTGTATCTTTTCGTTATTTTAATTTTTTCTATGTTTCTTTTGTTTTTTTTATATTATTTTCGTTCCGTTATATGATTGAATATTTGGGATTTCTGTTGCTGAGTACAAGTTCTGCCCTACAATGTGCGTTGAAATTTGATAATGGTATTAAATAAAGAGAGACTGGCGCTGCTTGAGAATGGTCACGTAAAGTTTGCGGATCGAATGAATGAGACGTTAAATCGAGAGTTTGATGGAGATGGGAATAATCAGGTTTGTTTGGAAAATTCTAAGTATGTATTTGCAAGTGATCTTAAGGATTATGTGACGCGGCGGGGGCCACAAACTCTGCATATATTGCATCTAAACTGCCGGGGGTAAATAGTTCTCTACATTATATTTCAGAATTGTGTTCGGATCCGAATTTTGATGTGGTGGCGTTGACTGAGACATGGCTTCGGAACGATAATTCGTCTTTGTTAGATATTAATGGTTATGAATTTATTAATAGGAATAGGGAGACTCGACAGCATGGAGGATTAGCAGTTTATATTAAATCAGGTTTTGCAGTTAAGACTAGACAGGATATTTGCATTTATCGCGAAATGATTTTTGAGTCAATGGTGTTGGAAATAAGTAGAAATGGATCCAAGTTTTTGGTTCTTATTTTGTATAAGCCGCCTTCTGCTTCAGAGATAGAGTTTTTAGAGTTATTGGAGCAGCAATTGGAAATGTTGAATGTATCAGGTTGCCCAAGTTTCATAGCGGGTGATTTTAACATAGATATGATGGTACTTAGTAATCGTGCAACTACTAGTTTGTTAAATTTAATGTCTAGTTTCGGATTGTTCCCAGGTATAAATATTTGTACAAGGATTTGTAACACGTCAGCTAGTTTAATTGATAATATATTCACGAACGTGAATTTTTGGAAACCAGGAGTGCTGGTAAATGATGTTTCAGACCACTGTGGAGTGTTTCTTTCTGCTGAAGTGGACCATAATTTTACAGCTGGGAGTTTTTGTAGCCCAATTGTACCGACTGTGGACGCGGATTCTCTTGTACGATTTAAGAATGAATTAGAGTTTATGGATTGGGAGTTTTTGAATGCAATAAGTGATCCGGATATTAAATTTTGTAAGTGGTATGATCAATTGTGTAGTAGTCTAAGAGAAAATTGCCGGATGCGTAAAAAAAAAAACAAGAGTAAATATGATTCTGCAAGAAAACCGTGGATTACCAGTAGTCTTCTTAGATCTATGAATAGGCGCCATGAATTATATAAAAAGAGTATAATTGAGGCAAGCGTACTAAACCAGCAAATTTATCGTAAGTATAATGTTGCTTTAAATAAATTATTGAGGAAGGCTAGAATTGAGTATTTAGCTAAAGAATTTAAGAAGAGTGAGGGTAACCCGGCAAAGACGTGGAGTCTCCACAGGCCTCTTATTGGCAAGAGAAGAGTTACGTTGCCAAATCTTCAGTCAGATCAAACTCCAGTTCAACTTTCCAATCAGATGTGTGATTATTTTTCTAGTGTAGGTAATAATGTTGCCGGATCTATTTATTGTGATAGGAGTGATGGCACTTTTGATCAATATCTTCCTCCCAGTTGTGATACTTCTATTTTAATGACTAAAGTGACGGAAAGTGAAATAACAGAAGTAATAATGGCTATGAAAAATAAAGCTTCAGGTGTTGATCTAATATCTATAAGAGTGCTAAAGTTTGTTCTTCAATGTGTTATTAAACAACTGGTTTCACTAATAAATGGTTGTTTTAAAAGTGGTGTGTTTCCAAAGTGTTTGAAACGAGCGAAGATTGTTCCAATATTTAAGGGGGGTGATAAAAATGATATAAGTAATTACCGTCCCATTTCGCTGCTACCAGTTATTGCTAGAATTTTCGAGAAGCTAGTATATATAAGGCTAGAAAAGTATCTTGAAAAGAATTTATTTTTTTATCATAATCAATTTGGTTTCAGAAAAGGTTATTCTAGTGAGCATGCAATGTTGTTTTTGACTACTTATGTTAATGATGCATTAGACAATAACCTTAAAGTTGCATCAATTTTTCTGGATATTGCGAAAGCGTTCGACACTGTATCTTATGATATTTTGTTAATGAAGTTAGAAAATTGTGGTATTAGGGGAAATGCTTTGAAGTTGTTAGAATCATTCTTAAATTCAAGATCAATGTTTGTGGAGGTTAATGATGCACGTTCTGACAGTAGATTTATAAATTGTGGAGTTCCCCAGGGATCACCCCTAGGCCCACTTTTGTTTTCTATTTATATAAATGATTTGTCAAGTGCAGTTGATGGGTTGTATACTATTATTAAACCTCCTCTAGAGGCACTTAAACCTAGTAAAGCCCTAGTTATGTTTGCTGACGACACGAAATTAACCGTATGTGGTAGGACTGAGAATGAATTGATGTCGCAATTACGAGAAGGTTTTAAGAATATAGAAAGGTGGATGAGAAGTAATAGGTTAAAACTTAATTGTAATAAGTCTAGTTTATTGATATATAGCAGATCTCCAAGTTATTACCCATGGGTGAATAAATTAAGTAATGGTACATCAATGATTCCACGAAAGAGGAGTGTTAGATATTTGGGGATTATTATTGATGAAACTTTAAGTTTTGTAGATCATATTGATTGTGTGTCTATGAAACTTGCACGTAATGTTGGAATTATGAGTAAACTGAAAAATTTTCTCCCAACTAGTATATTAAGATTATTGTATTTTTCAATTGTACATCCATATCTATTATATTGTTGTTCAGTATGGTCGTCTACTTTTGGAACGCATCTTCTGCCCCTGCGTGTACTACAAAATTCGGCAATAAGGCTTTTGATTGGTAAGGATAATAGAGGATCATCTGTTCGTAATGAGTTTATGACGCTGAAGATTCTACCGGTATCAGGTCTTTTTAAATTTTATAAAACACAGTTCATGTTTAAGTATCTTTATGGTAGTGTTCCTGTTTGTTTTAAGGGAATGTTTGTGAGTGGGGGTGATGTTCATGAGCATGGAACTAGAAATTTGGAAGAATTTCGAAGACCGATTCCGCAAGCGACAAGATCATTTTTTTCTATCCGTCATGCCGGTCCGAGTGCTTGGAATAGTCTACCAGTGGAACTTAAATGTGTGGATGACCTGCTGCTGTTCCGTAGTTTATTGAGATCGTATTGTTTAGTAATTTATTATTTTTAATGATTTGGCTAAAAAGGGGGGGGGGGTACGTGATTATTGTCGAGTGGCTCCGTATAGTATGTTAGTACTAGTTTGTGAGTTGGAGGGCAGAACTTGTATTTGTATTCATATTAATTGAAATGAGTTATTATTTTGGATCTTATTTTGTTATTATGATTTTTTATGCGTTTAGAAGGGATTACCCCCGCACAAGCTTGCTTCTGGGGGTATTTTGTTTGTTTGTTTTTTATGTATATAGTAAAATAAATCCCAGTTATAAATTTAAATTAAATTGATAAAGCGACCGCGCTTTGTTCTTGTAATAAGACCAGTTTAATGTGTACATTCGGAGATAATCAGCTTAGCCTGAGATAAACCACTTTCAGATATATTCTAATTAAATATTTAATATATGGAGTTGAATAGGTTAGGTATTTAATATAATGTGTTCTGGCCGGCTTGCTTTCCATGACTCTCTATTGTAGTTTCCATAATTTTGTTAATAAAATATTATATTTTCATCCTATTTTGTTATATTTAAATATGATTAATCTAACTTCACTTCTTGAGTGTTGTCTCTCAGGTTACAAAGTGAGGTCGCTACATCATACAAGTACCAAAAAAAAATGAGTTCCAAAAATCGAATTCGAACACTAATCATCGAGTGGATGTCCAATCTCCTTCAGCTACGGCAAATATAGGAGCGTCACTTTTTCCACTTTGTGTGGCACATTTCCAACCCGTCAAACCCTGTCACACCACACATCGTCCTTTTTACAGAACGTGCATGATTTCTGAAAGTAGGCGAGCCCTCACTTCTTGCAACCCGTTTTTTTAGGCAACACATTCTAATACCCTTGCAAAAATATAAAATAAATATATGGTACTAGCCAACATGGGCCCAGCTATTGATTTTTTTCTTTGGCGGGGGGAAGGTAGTCGATTCTTTTGTCTCGGTAGATGAAAGGTTATTGTAAAATATGGCTCGTAAGGATCTCCTTACCAACATTCATAATTTATTACCAATATATAAGAATAAATTTATAATATTAGTTAATATAATTTTGTCATTCACGAAATTAATATAATAAATAGAAAATTAATTTAAACTTACACATATATATATAATAAATATAATGAGGTAAAATTAATGTAAAAACTAATTTCATTTTACAAGAATAATATAAGAACAAATTATACATGACTAACTATACATGACGTTCGACAAAAAAATGAGGAACAAAAAAAGAAATAATCCGGAAAAATACAAAACCAAACGATGGTAATTTTCAGCCGGTGAATAAAATGAGAAGAACAGCAAATATTTCAGAAAAGACATTAAGCCGCTCTCAGTGCAAAAGAAAAACTCAAGTTACCTGCACACAATGAAGGCAAAAAATAACTGATGACAGATTGATAACAGGTTAAAAAATGAAAGGGTCCTTCAAAAGATTAGTTTTTTTCTTTTGCAGTGACTACGGCTTAGCGGAAGTCGTTGGCGAACTATCCACTTTGCTTTTTGTTTTATGCACTGGCTGAAAACATTCCCGTCCGTTTTTGTCTCGTTTTTTTCTTTATTTTTGTCTCGTTTTTTTCTTTATTTTTGTCTCGTTTTTTTCTTTATTTTTGTCTACGTTTTTGTCGTATGCTACAGGAAAAAATGTGATTTTATAAGAGTCTATCAAAATTAGATACGAGCTTGTGCTTCATTTCTAGATCGATTTTGAGCATAAGCAAGAAGAAAAAAATATGTGCAAATCGACATAAAAAACGTTCAAAATGATTATTATTCTAGAGATTTTAGCTTGAAACTTGGTGGAAAATACGCCTGTATTAAACAGGTTTACATATTTTTAGACTGAAAGACACTCTGCAATCCAGCCCTTGTTTCTTAGCCCACTGAAAAGAATATTTTCGAGACTAAGTCGTTCTACCTCTAGAATTCTAGAGATCCTAGCGCGAAAGCTAGTATAAAATACGCTGTTATTAAACAGGTATATCTAATTTAGTATTAAAATATTACGCCTATCCAGCCCTTGCTGCTCAGCCCACTAAACACATGATAGAATATTTCGAGACAAGTCGTATGTGAATATAACTTTTAGATATACCCACTTGTATGATATACCCACTACCATAATTTATTCATGCATTGACGCACTGTAAACCGGTTTCTTTCGCTAGTTTATTTCACCTTAGCGTGAAATAAGACAAAGAGAAGTGACAGAATAGATGGGAAATATAGAGTCTGGGCTATATATTTGCACATTATGGTGGGGTGGGGGTAAAGTATTTGGACAGTGTGAAGGCAGAAAACAATTCTTACTTCATAATATGCAGAAAATTGTAGCTAACACATTTTGCATGCATACCCGCTACACTTTACCCCAATCCCCCCCCCCTATTGTGCAAATATAAAGCCCAAATTTGTCTCTAAAGTATTATACATCCATCATACTTCGGTATATTTTATTAGGATTAACCTAACTTCACTTCTTTAGTGGTAGTGGGTGTATCATACAAGTACCAATTATTATAGACAAAATTTACACAGTTCAGAGATACTTACATTTAAAGGCGCTGTAAGGCAGGTTAGGTTGTATATATGCGCCTGACACACGAGTTCTAAAGCAGCGTCCACATTTCGCTGTCTTGCATGCAAACACGACACTATTAACTCTTCAGTTACGTCTGACGAATCTAAACAAACAGATGTGACAAATAACAACGATAGAAATAAGTATAAAAATTGTCATACGATAAATAGGAATTATTGGAAAATAATTGTATTTTTTGTCTCAATAATTATTTTGAGCTTAAATTTTGACTTTTAAACTACTTAAATTTTGACCATTCGGAAGAGGAATGTAAGAAAGAATATTTTCTGAATCAATAATCAAATGTCGAATGAGAATACCCAAACAAACACATCTACGTTTTGATCAGCATTCTCACTGGTGTACACCAGTAGCGGATCCAGGGGGCGAGGGGGCGACACGCCCCCCCCCTAGCGTAGTTTAAAGTAATGTAATTTACTTAATTAACTGAAGTTTGCGTTAATTAAACTTGCTCTTAACGCAAGTTTATTGGTTCAACCTATTTTGCGCACCCCAACAAAAAATCCTGGATCCGCCCCTGGTATACACATGTCTAGACCTTAGGGGGGGGGGTGAGGATGAGTTTTCATAATGGGAGAGGAGGAGATTACTCGTCCAAACGTAAACTTTTAGGCTAAATCTTCTCTAGAAGGTAACACTTCACGTGGATATCAAAGGGGAGGGGGGGGGGGAGTTTTAGCTGAATTCTCCCTTTGTGCTGTTAGCAATGTTATAATACATGATCAAAGTACAATAAATTGATATCGTGTGTATAACAGCCAAGGTTAATATAATGTTTTTTTTTGTTGGTTGTTTATTTAAAAAAAAATTAAGTGATAGGCTACTTGAGAGCAGTAGGTTTATATAGTTGGCATCATTTCAGGCACTTTATAGCTACTGACTACACAGAAGAACCTAAGCCCTCTGCCATCCCCAACATAGTAATAAAAGTTTTTTTTTAGGAAAAACAAAAATGAAATACTTTTTTTTGCCTTATCTCTGCCAAGAGAAAGTTTGAATAAAACTTTTCCGAAGTTGACAAAAACTTTACCAAGATTTTGTTTCCAAAATAACAATACAAGAAGTAGAATAAAATATTTCATTATACCTTTACTGATTGATCACAGTTCTGTTTTACTTGTTTTTGGGCCCACCTTCAGTTGCAAAATTATTCCTGCACTGCAGTTATTCATACTTTGTACCCTATACTTACTGCCAAAGGGCACTTTCCCTATCCACTAGCCTACACTTATTGTAGAGGTTTCTGAGAGGTGCTCAAGAAAAAAAAGGTCGTTTTCCATCCTTTCTTCCTGTTATCCCCCCCTGGCAAAGTCACAATTTGCACAGGAGGAATGGGTGGAACTAGTTGTGATGTTTCTGCTTTTTTTACTGACTAACTTTGACAAAAAATTACAATTACTGATTGAAATTAAAAGAAAAGTAACGTTAAGAATAACTGTCAAACTTTGTCAGTAATAACATAATACTAGGTTAAATTTCATACATGTGCTAGATAAAGAAAAAAATACCACCACCCTCTCCACTCCTGTACTTCTCTGTTAGTTTTACCAACTACGATGGTCTTTTTCCTGACATTCATTCTTCAACATATGAACATATCCTTGATAAAGAGGTCAAAACCTTAACCTCTTCTAGTCTCAGATCTTCTATTCTGTAACTTCATTTTGGCTGTATGCGTCTATCACCTAAATTATTTAGTTTGTATTTGTTGGTCAAGTCGTCGAATATTCTTTATCATAATATTAGCTTACCCGTCGCGCGCTGCTTCAATCTCAAAAGAAAGTAATTTCTTGGATAATTCCACCCCCCTTCCCCATTAAAATCCCCCGCAGACAATTCTTCCTTCTTCCCCACCAAAAACTTTCCCCCGCGTGTTAATAACGATCCCATTTTCAAATCTAAAAGTATTTTTTTTAAATTTCCCAGGGATACCCTTACCCTCAGCCCCATCCTACAGCAGAGCGCGAGATTTCAACTGTCTGCTTTCATAGCCTTTATTGATTTTGTTGCCGCTTTTGATTCCCTTATCAGGACGGAGCTTTGGAAGATCATGGTGGAAGATGGTGTCCCAGCAGAAATGATCGCGATACACATAGGAGCCTATGAGTCTACAGTAAGATAAGATAAGATATTTATTTCGAGAAATTACTATCACAAGCCCTGAAGGGCCAAATTCGAATTTCGAAGTCCATAAAAAAACAAACAAGCAAGAAACTCATAACAAAATCACAACAATTTAAAGATTGGCAACCAATGAAAAAAAAATAAAAAAAAATTAATAAATAATCAAATATCAGAATGCGTATGATTCCTTTGTCACTTATATTAAAAAACTTCAAAATGGCAACTAGTTAATAAGATAAAAACTAATAAAACTGAAAAAAAAATAAATAATATACACATTAACAAATGTTTAAAAAACAACATAAAAAGGGGATATGGAACAAAAAAAAGAGTATAGAGAAAACCGAGCTGTTTCTTTTATTATATAAGAGAAACGACAAAATTTATGCACAAATTAACCACTATTTATTAAATCAGTAAAAAAAGGGATAAAAGATTTCTTATACCGCAAGGTAGTACAAAGAATGGGAGATAAGGTTGGGATAGCCTGGGACACAGTTCGTGTAGGACTATTTCTATCAGGTACATGGTATTCAGGGAAAAGGTTTGCAGTACGGGGGGTTCAAAAGTGCCAACTTACCAAAACGGAGGCACAAATTATTTCTTCGTCTCTCGAGGGTCTCTAGGTTTGAAATATTTAACAAATACAAATAGGGTATCTTGCCCTCTTTAAAAATGATTCTTAGAGCTCTCTTTTGGACATTTTCAATTTTATGTGTTGCTTCATTAGAGAGGACAGGGTGCCACACAGGACAAGCGTACTCTAATATGGGACGCACAAAAGAAATGTATACTTGTAGTAAATGTGATTGGGGGCAACTAAATTTATTTAAAAGTTTAAGGAGGGAAAGCGAGGAGTTTGCTTGTCGTAGGATATTATTTATATGGGCATTCCATTTCAAATTAGAAGAAATTGTAACACCAAGGAGTTTAAGAGATGTGACGGAGATTTCAGGAGGAACAGGAGCAAGAAAAAAGGGAGGAAATTTAAGGAAAGTTACTAGGAGTGTTGCGGATTTAGAAGGGTTAACTGTCATGTCAAGGGAAGAGGCCTCACAGGCAATATCTTGGAGTATGCCCATTGGGTTGCTAAAGATGTTTTTATGACATATCTCTAAAACTGTCAAGTCATCGACAAATTTCCATCTATTGTCTTAAAGGGTTGAAAGGCTGTTAATCATAAGATAAAAAAGGAGAGGGCCTAGAATAGTCCCCTGAGGAATTTCATTAAATATGGAGAGGAGATCTGAGAAACAATTTAGATATTTAACTGATTGAGATCTATTAGAAAGAAAAGAAGCAACAAACTTAACAAAGAAAGTTTCAATGTGGAATTCAGTTACAAGAGTCTAAACTGCCGACAACAAAACAATGGAAATTGACGTTGAGTCAGGGGTCAAACAGGGTTGCCCCCTTTCACCAGCTCTGTTCAATTACATAATGGACTGGATAATGGCGAATTCACTTTGCACCCACAAAGGGTTTGTCGTTGGTCAGAGAGAAGACAACCGATCGCCCTAACAGACCTTAACTTTACAGACGATGTGGGTCTCATAAGTAGCTCATTGGCTGAGTTCCAAAAGATGGTCAACGAGGTCTCCTGTACATACAAAAACTGGCCGCATTATCAGTAAGTCTAGAACAAAAACCATGAAAGCAAACACCCCAAACCACCCAGATATCCTACTAGAGGGCAAAACCATCAAGACTGTTGAAGAGTTCCACTACCTTGGTTCTATCCCAACTCCAAAAGGAGGTGCAGAAGCTGATGTTAGAGCTCAAATAGGAAAGGCATATGGTGTCTTCAGTAGCATGAAGAAGTTGCTTTGGGACGGACATGAAATTAGCATCAAAGCAAAGATGAATGTCTACAAGGCAACTATTAGATCGATCCTGCTGTAGACCTATGAAACTTGGTCTTTAAAGGCCAAAGAAACACGTACACTAGAAGTATTCCACCATCACTGCATGAGACACATACTACAGGTCAGCCAATGGTTTCATACTTCAGCCACAGAGGTTCAAAGGTGTTGTTCCCAGAAGGCCCACCTCTTGGTAATCATAAAACAATGACGACTGAAATTCCTGGGACACACACTACAACAACCAGCTGGAACCATATTCCGCGATGTCCTCAATGCGACCCCCTTCCAACTTGGTAATGGAGACCAGGCAGCCAAAGAAAGAATCTCTGGCACACATTCAATAATGACATGGATCCTTGGTATGGCTTCCACCAACATGGACGTTGTGCAATAAACACTGGCTGAAAATTGTAGAAGAGGCTGCTGCTGACAGATTGTGTTGGACTACATCTATCATCCCATCATCCATTGATGCTGGGCAGGATGGATCATTGTCTGGTTCATGCTGAAAGTAAGTAATTCATTTTAATATGGAAAATTCCCCCCCACAGACAAAATTCCCCACTCATACAATGACAATGGTGTTATTAAATTTTAAAATTCATGCTGAACACCATAATTCAGAGAGTTCACTGAAAACAATATTTTATAATTCTAGAAGTGTGTTAGATGACATAATTCATTATTAACAAACCTATTGATCAAATATCCAGAATATTTGGATAATTTGATGGGGAAGAATTGTCAATTACTTGTATTGAGAAGTATCTAATTTCAGTCAGCTCCAAAATTATCAGGAGGGTCCTGGAAGAGGGGGTGGAGGTTTACACCTAAAACCTTAATAAGAGTTTATTCACCCTTTTTTGAAGTTTCTTGGTGATTGGATAAACAGTGTAGTAATGCATAAAGAACAGACAGGCACACATAGATTTGGTTTTACATCTATATATACATATATATATATATATATATATATATATATATATATATATATATATATATATATATATATATATATATATATATATATATATATATATATATATATATATATATATATATATATATATGGGTTTTTTTTTTGGGGGGGGGGAGAGGGGTTTACAAAAAACTTTAAAAAATGTTTCAAAAATGTGTTTATATCATTTTCATTACATTTTTACAATTCTGACAAAAATTTTGGGCAGGGGGGGGGGGGGGGGTCAAACCCCCAACCCTCCCCCGTGAATAAAGCCTTGTTGCTTAGACACAGAACCTTTGTCAAATATAACATTTGACTTTTTATGTCAGTACTGGGGCTCCTTAGATAGAATACTGTATAAGCCCCATGTCAAATCAGATAATACATCATCAAAAAGCAACATTGATACTTTAGAACAAGCAGTGTCAGAGATAATTTGACATAAATGTGTTTTAACTAACTTATATGAGAGATTACTGTCTCTTATAATTAGCCCTTTGCAGAAAAAAAAAATAGTTATAGAGCAACATTTGTAGGAATATTTAATGGAAAAGTATCACTCCCAAACAATTATTTCCTCCTTCTCTTTTTAAATTGCCATTTCAGGCTTCAACACTGTTTTTAAATATGCTTTGTCCCAATTCTTGTTGATGCTCTGGAGCAACTAATTTATTTTCTGTTTTTCCAAACTTACCAAATTCTGGAAGCAGTGTGAGCCTTGTTTTCAAGAGGGAAAGAGATGTAGCATAATCATCCTTCTTCTTTTTTGATCCCTTCCTTTGTTCTTGTTCAACCTCTAAACTTTCATTTTGAGCTTTTGACACCTCTAGGAAATCCAAATAATCATTCATTTCTACAAGCAAAAAACACAATGAAATTAACAATAGCATATTGCTGGCACTTCAAAACAATGGCAGACAAACACAATTATAGATCAGTCAGGTGTATTTTAAAAGATTCACAAAATACTGCTTTCACTGTTTGAAATTTTAAAAAAGGTATTGTGTGGTCCAAAGTTACATACTACAAATAATTTACATACTTATAAGAAGATATTTTGGAGACAGGGCCAGGGAATGCCACAAGTCTTGACCACTTTTAGTTTAACCAAGGTGAAACTGATAACTGTCTCCTTGCCTGCAGAAACAGATATTTCCACTCAAAAGCAAGAACATTGTCAGAAAAAGTCACATAGTACACTCCAAAAAGGCTATAAAATTCCACTTCAGATCAAATACTCAAGGGTCTAACTAGAGAACATGCAAAACCATGTTTTATGGCCCCAGGTAAGAAATATATACAGCTCTCCAAATTCTAGTCCCAAATTCATCAGTCCAGCATAAAATGCAAACTTCCATAAAAACCACAAAGGTTACCATTTCCTTCCAATAAACCAAAATTGGCAGCATAGGAAGAAAAAATGAATAAAACAAGAGGTGTTTACAGCACTCTATCCATGTTTAAGATTGCCACTTAAGAATTGGCATTATGAAGCTCAAGTGTTTAACTTTTCTTCTGGGGAATAATTGCTGGAAGGCCTTATAAAAGGCTTGGCACTAGAATTATGTGACAAAACTAGACTTATTATATTTTTTTTATTAACTTTTCAGCACTTACAGCTTCAAGGAGTCTCTAATATAGTTCACTATAAATGTGTTTTTTGGAATTTTTTATTTGAAATGTATGACTTAGGATATTTTGTGTAGTGGTTTATCTTGTCAGTGTTACATTCTGTTGATGTTTCAAAGTGCATTTTGAAAAAAGAGTTTTCCTAGATTACAGTCAGCCAATCTTAATTAGTTCAGTCCCACCCATCAGTCATTCCAAATATCTATCACTATCTAAACTATATCTAAGATTGGTAACCTACTTTCTATATTTATGGAAGATACATTTTAATCAATGTTTTTATTCAAGGTTAGGCACTGTCCAAGTAGGCCTACTAGGGGGATTACCCTAGACCTAAATAAGGGCATTTCTTTACTGTTTATAATTTCATCATGTTTTCTTTGTTATAATGGGTTTGTTGCATTCTTGGTCCATGAAGCTCTTCTATAGTATTGTGTTAGAAATGTTTAATAAAATTAATGTTTAAAAATATGGACAGCAATGGAAGAAAACATGATGATCTAATTCATAGAAGTATGCTGCATATTATAAAGTAAGAATTTCATTGTTTCAGTGTTCCTTAAAGTTTTTTTACATATACTTGGGCTATATCTCAGACCATCAGGGGGAGAGGGGTATATTGTCCAAATCATAAATATAAAATTTAAAAAGGATATTGTAAGGAATCTAATGCCATTACTTTTATTTTATTAAGATGTTTCCTTCTGTGGAACTGCAAATCCAGGATGTCAGGCTTCCAAGGTCAGTACCCTTTAGAGAGAGGAGGGGTGGAGACATCATCAAGGCTCTGAATTCATTTCTGAGAATTTTATTCACCTAACTCAACTATTTTTCAATGTAGCAAAAAGCCCCTCATCTTAAATTTTCCTAGAAAGACTATTGAGATCCTCATGGTAGGCTATATTCACTCTATCTATTTTCTGTCTTTAAGGAAGATTAACCTTTTTTACAATTTTACACTAGGCCTAAATCCACTATTGATGAGAAATAGCATAGGCTAATTAAAGAAAATAGCCTGGTGTAAATCAACAAAATTTAACATACAACCAAGGGCTAGATACAGGCAATAGAGGGGGAGGGGGAAGGGCTGGGATGTGATTACAACAGTAAAATTGACTATTATATTTTGACTGAATGAGCAATCAAAGATAGGCTAGGCTTGCCTATGTTTCATTTTAGCCTATGACTTTTTTTGTTATAGAACATAGTTACCAAACACTGCCAAATGGGTAAAGCACAGGTGTTTCTTTATATGCTATTCATCCAATAACAAAAACATCATACAAGTCAAGTCTACCTGAGAGCTTAGAACTTAAATGAAAGTGGTGATAAACAATCACTTGAACAGATTGCCTGAAAACCATCTTTTAAAACAAAGTTACTATAGTAACTAAGAGTGAAAACAGCACTAATAAAACACAGGTACTAAATTTCAATTGGGAAGTTGAACCCAGTAAATACGAAAAGACAATGAGTACCAAAAGCAAAAGCAACAGATGGTTTAGGTTCATTCACAGCATCGGAATTTTAAATTTGTTACTGGGCATGCGCCATCTTTTTTAATTGAAAATTTATTTTGAACTTACAAATTTTTTGGCAAAAATATGCCAGAATTTGTATCCACAGTCTATAAATGGCATTACTACTCTTATAGTACAAAAACTTTTTGGTTAATCGAAAACGAAATTTGTTTAAACCCTACCCCCAGCATAGACCTTATTCGTTTTTCCGCCTGAATTGCAACGCTGCGCGAAAATCGGCCATATTGTTGGCAGGTTTGTTGTGAAAACATGGAACTTATCATTGAAATTTCTGAAATTCAGAAGGCACTGGTGGGTTCATTTTGTTGATAATCTTGTTAATAGCAAGGTTGCACACCACCTACATTCTGGATTGAATTTTCTTTAGCTTTGGTCATATGTTTAACATGTACAAATCTATATCTTTGCCCAGCCAATCATGGACTCCAACTTGAAAATTACAAACATTTATTTAGGTGCCAAAAAAGGCAAAGAAGTTAACAAAAGTGACAGAAAGATCCGCCATAGTCTCTACAATAATTTTAGCATGTTTATGACCTAAGAACATGGGTTGACTTTCCAGTTTTTAAGGAAAATTTGACCCTTAGAAATTAATATTTTGAATCAGTACCAAGAATACTTAGGCTAGATTCTGCTACATAGGTCATGATAATTGGATGGTTTTGGGGTCAATGCCCTTATAAAAAGTACTCTCTGTCTATACAGTATAATATTGTGTTCTCCAACTGCACATGCATAATGTGGTAATATGTTGGTAAATTTTTCAATTCATGGAATATTGAAGTAGATAATAAATAGACCTATATCTCCATTTAGAATTTCATGCTGAATCCAAATATAATAATCATTAACTAATAGTTTGCCGCAAAGGATTAAATTTTATAAATTTAGTTCAAGGATATTGTCAGTTTGTTTCCTTGCTTATTTGCCAGCAGATAAAATAATTGGATGGTCTGAAATGGTATTTTCTGGTGCAAAGTGCTGGAAAATTTTCAAACTTCCTACTAAAATGTGTATTTTTTTTCATTTGCATCTCAGATTTCTTTGTAGGAAAGCAAATAATTTTAAAATAAATATTATGCCCCCCCCCCTTGGTGACGCCCCTGCCCCTGACTATGTCCCTGGGCCTTGCTATTACCAGTAACTAGATTTTGAATATATGAATACAAAACAATTATTTACTTATAGAATATAAGCTATTCGAAATTGATTTTGAAATTGAATTCAAATTAATTATTCAATTAATTGAGTTAATTTTATTTAATGAATTCAATGTGAAATTAAATTTGATTAATCGATTACCAGAATTGATTTTTGTTCCATGAACATATTGGATCCAATGAAAAGTACAAGTGAGTTTTGCAGAACCAGCACATATTAATGAAAAATTCAGTTATGTTTGTGTTGTGACTGAAAATTTATGAGTTGACCTAGCTGAGAAGGGCGCCATTTGAGGTTTTGAGGAGCTCAGGATCCCCCTCCCTCAGTTTCTGTCCCTAGACCAGAATCAAAATAAGTTTTTTGGAAACGTTAATTAACTTTGGAGGGTTGCAGGGGACACTTTTGGCGCCCCCACAACTCAGCGCCCAGGGTAGCTGCCCCCTTTGCCCCCCTAGTTCTGGCCTTGGTTTTGGTCAGCTATCAGGGAGATTTAAGTCCATTCCCAGCAATTCAGCACATGGTAATAGTCCTCTTCCTCTCCTGAAAATGGACCTTGATCCCAATCTGTTTTTCTCTTACATTTCCTTCAGCAGCAGGATAGCTGCATTTTTTCTAACTTTTCCTCAGGCTACACCAAACACAAGAGTATAAATTTGTATTTTTAGCACTCTGGCCTCCGGTGTCTGATCTCAGATCTCCAAAAAAAAAGTTTGCTGTATGTCTGTCACACAAAAGCATCTCAGAGTTCCTAAAAACATAATTTAAAGTAGTGGCATGTTTTGGGGGGCCTGGGGCCTGGCCCCCCTTAATTTTCCCAATTGTGTAAAGACCATTAACCTCCATTTTTTGTTATTTTTTATTTTGAGGTAGGGGGTGCCCTCCCCCCCCTCCACCACTTATTTAATGCCTCCCCTCGTATTGTTAATCTTACAACACTATAAGAACTTTATAAAGTCAGTTCATACCCACAAACAATGCTCAACTTTCCTCAGTTTAACTGGTTAGGTCTAGGCCTATGTCTATTTGAAGTACAAATCAGTACAAAATTTGTCAACTCTAATTTTTTCATATTTTTTTAGGGCCAGTGGTGCAGAGATCTTCATATTGTCCCACTTATCTCAGACAATGTTATTGAAGATTATGACAAAGCTTCAAATTCAGCCAGCCGGCAACTCAAGAGAAGCTACAGCTTTTTGGTGGAGCAATATATTGCCATGGAAACCGTGCATATTTTAGAAGTGGAAGGACTTTTTGGAAATAAAGGGTTAGTGATAAAAGGGAGTTGCTATCGCAGTTTTAAAAAGAGGGACAAGCCACATTCAATCAAAGTCTATCTTTCGTGTGACAGTCAGATTATCAACAGTGCTTGTTCATGCATTGCTTGAAGTGTTTTTTGCAATCACCTGGTGTTGCTCTTGAAAATTATCAGTTTGATGTAAAGTCTTAAGTACAAAGAAATCCCTGCCTCCCTGAGCTGCACCAAGATGCCTCAACAGTGGAATTACATGAGAAAGCGGGATCTTGAGCCACAAAAGGTGATGGACATTGACATTCACCAAGTTCGGGAAGAAGGACTGTCAACTCCAAAAACAGTGCAGCTGTATGACCCGCGGGTCAGTAAAGATGATTGTCTCAGTCTGAGATTGCGAGTTGTGCAACTTAGTTCTTCCCTTAGCCCGGCTGTATCTGCATTTTCAGATAGGACAGAGTTTCTGTTACATAATCTTTGTTTATTTTTGTTAATGGTTTTTTATGAAGGTAAATCTGATTCACTAGAGCAATTTTATTTTACTCTCAGAAACAATAACTTATGTTTAAAAATTATGTTTTCAAATGTAAGCTGTACCTGGACTTGTGATCCTGAGATGGCTCTCATGTGAACATTTCGATGATGAGGAAACCCTTTTTCTTTGCATTTCTATGCTCTTCCTTTGGGCAGCTTTCTGGGCTTTGAACTGGGGAATGCAGTAGCTGAACTGTTCCATGCGTGAAGCATGCTGTGAGTTGCTGTTTTGACTTGCATCTCAGAAGTTTTGCTTCAGGACTACCAGGACACATGCAAAGGAATAAGAAAACATATAACAATTTCCAATAATGAAACTGGGTGTTTCATAAAATTTTTACTAAGTTTTAACATGGATGTCAGGGTTGCAGCGGTCAGGAGCTGCTATTAGGGGGGGGGATCGGGGTGATCACCCTGCTTATGAAAACTGGTAAAGCTTGTCATAAATGCCATAAAATTTGAAATTTTCTCAGTCCGAAGGGGGCAACGGCGTTCTTGTAATGCCTTAAATTGCTTATTCCAGACTGTTCGAAAACCCTGGAACTTATCATCAGTTGCGTAACTAAGGATGGGTTGGTACATTGCACCAGAGGAATTTTTCTTTT
Organism: Artemia sp. Qi Xiang Cuo; assembly: GCF_049724085.1. NCBI lineage: Eukaryota > Metazoa > Arthropoda > Branchiopoda > Anostraca > Artemiidae > Artemia > Artemia sp. Qi Xiang Cuo. The sequence continues at coordinate 73,469,902 of NC_142798.1, forward strand.
ATTGGTTTTGTAATAGAGACTTGAAAATGCATTTTCAACAGAAAAATTAAGCTATTTGGCACTGACAGGACAATTCATTAGCAATCTTCACCATCCAATGGTCATCAAAATAGTATAGTTGGCACAGAAGATTAGGTCCTGTAGGCGGGAGGCATTAAGGAGCCAAAGAGTAATTACTTGTTCATAGAAAAAAAAAATGCACGCTTTAGTGGTAAATCCAAAAATGTAGTGCTTCATGACAGAAAATACTTTTCTATCCTTGACTATTCACCAATTTCATTATTAGCCGGAAAAAAAAAAATAGAAAATGGAATTTCTTACTAGACATTTTCTTAAAACATAGACTCTTCGCACAACACTAGTTTTAAGATAATTTAATCCTCAAAGATAGGTGTAAAAGAAGTAAATATATGGAATAGTACACTTTTTAGTTATGGTTCTAAAATTTCCGCTGCTTTGCGGGAGAAAGCACTGCTTTCAAACCATCTTCTCGCCCAAAATAGATATATTTACCACTTCAAACCTCAAAATTTTCTGCACAGATTTGACTTAGTCCGCACATTTTCGTCGTCCCTTCCTAAGGTCCAAAGGAATTAGGATGACCTTGCCTATAATTAAAATTGCTCGATACAAGGAAGTACTTTTTACTTCTTCCACCCCCCCCCCTCCTTTCATCGTAAATCTTGGATCCGTCACTACAATTAATGCCATTTTTTGCTTTCTTGACTACGCAATTTTGTAGCCTGACACCCCCCCCCCCAAACGAAATCCTGGCTACGCTGCTGGCTCTCTCATTTCCTGATTGATGCAAGCACTTTAAGTTTGAAGTCCAAGGCATGCTAAAACTTTTATTTTTGTGTTAAGTAGACCTTTAAAAAAGGATTTTCTTGCAGATCTTTTGAAAGACGGCATCGAAAGAGGAGAATATTCCCAGGCCAAGCTTGTTCAGAATAGATTATTGGAATGCCCAGTGCTGTCAACATTGACCAACCATTTACAAGTAGATGATCCTACTTGTAGTATTGTAACCAATCTCAGTGTTGTAACCAGTGCATTGTTCAAGGCTGCTGAGTTTCCTGATTTTCCTCTGTATGAGCGTACAGGTAGTTACATGTTGACAAATACTGATCCAAAACAGCAGCAAGTGATAGACTCCTTAAGAGTATCAGCATCAGAAGCCAAAGAAATTGAAAAAAAATCTCGCAGACAGGCTGAAAGTGAAACGTGGTTCCGTGCACGTAAGTTTCGACTTACTTCCAGCAAATTCAGTTTGGTGGTGAAAAGGGTCACTCCTTGGAGCAAAAAATCAGTTTCGTCTAACTTTGCAGATCGACATTTGGATAGAAACCCAGCTGTAAAGTGGGGCAGGACGCATGAAGCAACTGCTGTTCGAATTTACAAAAAAACTATGAAAAAAAAAGGAAGGGACGTTGTGGTTATGAACTGTGGGATTGTGATACCAGCTTAGTACTGGCTTGCCACGTCTCCTGATAGGCGTGTGTTTGACCCATGCGAAAGAGACCCACATGGCATTATTCAAGTAAAGTGCCCATATAGTCTTCGAGACAAAACTGAGGAACAGTTTTTAGCTGAATACCCATACCTCATATGCTTGAGAAAAGACCACCACTATTATTATCAGATCCAAGGGCAACTTGGCATTACTGGACTATCATGGTGTGACTTTGTATTATGGACAAAAAATGTTATAATAATATAAATGATACCTTTTGATAATGTTTTTTGGGAAAATGAAGTCAAAACTCTGAATGATTGCTATTTCCAACACTATCTGGAATACTTGTCTGAGCTTCTGTAATTTGAGGTCCTTTGATTAATGTGATAAACCTTTTCGACGTATCCAGAAACCACGAAAGAGGGCCCCTCACAGGTACCAGTTACTGAAAAAAATTTCTTTTTTTTGACGCTCAAGTTTCAGTAACGGTCCATGTTGCAGAAGCAACACTTCGGAAATGTCGAAGTAATGTATTTTGAGTTCCTTTGATTTTTGTGATTCAGAATTCCTTTGATTTATGTGATTATGAGTTCCTGCGAATAAAAGCATTCTTTTTTTAACCTATTTATATATATAAAAAACCTAACTAAAATCTGTCTTTCATCAAAAATTAGGACACTAGTCAAATCCGTTTTCTTTAATTTGGCTGGGTACTTTATTTTACATACAAATTGATAAATTATTATTGTAATTTCCTTTAATGTTGTTTTATTCGGTAGAGAAACTGTTGCAGAATACCATATTATAGGGCATACAGCAATAATTACATACGGAGCCTTCTGGTGTATAGTTAGACTTCAGTTGTTTCCATAAGAAATTGCCTTTTTTACAATGCTTCTAATTTCATTCCAATTTAATTTTTACGTTTTCTTCCTACTGTTGTTGAAAACTTTTCCAAGTGCTTTGGTTTCTTCTTTGGGTGGTACACCATGCACGACATCTCTATCCTCATCTCTGAGGCTTGAACTCTCAGATTTTGCTTTATTTATTTCTACCTTGAAAAACAAGGAGGCACACTTGTGCCTCTAAAGAGGAGACCCACCACAATGTTAAGCGATTTCCGGTCCTAGCGGTCGCAGAGAGACAGCAGTGATCGCATTTTGTAGCCCAAGCTCCAACTAAGAAACGTGCAAAATTTCACCCCCTCCGACTTTATCTTCATGGGTAAAAGTGGGCCGGAAGTTTCGACCCTCCGACCACAGCCCCCCTTTAACATTGTCCGATTGGGCTGAAATTTAGTGGTTAAGCATTCCTTGGGCCCGGAAGCTTATCCTTGAAATTTCAGCTCAATCCGATCATTTCTTCCCTGTTTTCCAAAAAACAAATATAACCCCTTACAGTTCATTTCTCTTTTTTTTTTTTATCAGCCACGCCTCTAGCCCACAGTTGGTACCGGATCCGGGTGAATGAGGACTCATTCGAAGAGGAATTCGACCTGTTAGGGCCTTTTGATATTTTCAGACCGAAAAAATTATCCCCCGAATTATATTTACGAAAAACCTCGTTTTCCTATAAGAGCCCATGTTAATTTTTCCTACCACAACCCCCCTTTAACGTTGTCCGATTAGGTTGAAATTTAGAGGATAAGCTTTGCTGGGGCCTGGGAGCTTATCCTCAAAATTTCAGCTCAATCCGATCCTTCCTTCTCTATTTTTCAAAAACCAAATATCAAGTTTTGTGGGGATTTGCTTGCGTCAAAAATAGATACGAGAGACTAAAACAATATAACTAGCGTCTCTGTGGTACAATGGTCGCTGTTCCTGACTGTCAGGCGGAAGATGCGGGTTCGATTCCCTGTGAGAGAAAATTTTTTATATACTGAATTTAAAGTTTAAAAAAGAAACTCAGTTTCTTTTTTAAATCTATCGGCAATCTATTAAATCCTTCGGCTCTACAGGCGTCTCCAGAAGAACATCACAGTTGGCCTTCAGGTTACAGGTAAGTCTCCACTGATTTGATAACATGCCGTATACCCACATGCTCGAAGAAAAGTTGAAAAAAGAAAATCTTACTGTGCATTTGATTTGAGTATTCAGGAATTAAAAGCCTTAACACAAGAATCTTCAAAAGCGGGGGGTTTGGGTGGGGGCCGCCCCCCAACATTAACTCCAGAAAAGATCAGCAAACAGCTAGTCAAGCAATAATAAGTAATAAACTGTACAAAAACGTTCATAAAATATTTTAAAAAAACACCTTGTTCTGAAGATTTAACGTGGCGGAGACAAAATTTTTACAATGAACCAGGGCTGGTTTTTGGTGGTGCTTTGGGGAGGTGACCATCCCCACAAACCCTCCGTCCGGATACGAAAGGGGTTGTGCTCTCCGGAACGCCTCGCTCTTTACGCTAAAGTTTTTATTGTTTAAAAAAGAGTTGTGAGAAAGACAAACTTTAGCGTAAAGAGCGAGGCGTTGAGGAGAGCACAGCCCCTTTCATATACGGAAGCGGGGGTTTGGGGGGCGGTAGCCCCCCAACAGCAACACCTAAACCCTGTACGTTTTACGGTTCGAACTTGTGACTCAGCCTCGTTAAATATTTAGAAAAAGTAGTTTTTTTTAAAATAATTTTACAATAAGATTTGGTTGCATTAGTTGCTTTTACAAAATCTTCTGTTTCTGTAAATACTGTTAAATAATAAAAAAAACTTTGAACTTTTATTTGTGTATCCTCTATTTCAATTCCTTTTATTTACCCTTCAATATACTTAAGCATGGGATCGGCATATGCTTCAAATAAAAGTAGACTCAAATTGAAAAAATAATTATTCTTCACTTGGTATTTCTTATTCACCTGAAGAGCTGATGATGGGGTTCATAAGGACTGTCATTATGGCACAAACAGTCCACATCTGATTCAGAACTGGGACAAGGTTAACTGGGATTGTTTCTCTTAAGATCCCATAGCACTTAATTCACATTATGAGTCTCTCAACATATATTCGGAGGCGGGCAATCTTCTGGGTTTCAATCACATCAGAAGCTACAAATTGCACAGCATTTTGAAGAACCGGGGGAATATTTAGGCTTACGCAAGAAGGCAAGTCAGTCTGTATGCGGAAACCCTTATCAGCCATTATACTATCACCATCATCATATGGCATCGTCAGGATTCCACATCTTTTGGCAAATTGTACATCAGAGATTGACCGATCATACAACTCAGAGACGAATGTCACAATGCAATGTGGCTATAAGCCTCTGATACCTTTTTAGTCAGCTGAATTTGTCTTACAATTAAGACACAGAGTTATTTCTTTCTTAAAAAGTAAATTAACACTGACTTTCGGTTTAATCGATCACACCATAATTTGTGGGATCTTCATATTTTAAGTCATATGGCACATTTCTGTCGTCATATTGTCTTGACGGCCAGAGAACAAGTCTTCCCAACTGTATATATAAGAAATTGATCCAGCTCACAAGGATTTTGCTAACGGTCCCCTGACTAATTGAAAAACGGAATGCCAGGTCTTGTTTGTATAATCCCACTTTTAGCCTGCAAAGGACAAGAAGCAACTGATCACGACCAGAGAGCTTTCTGTTGCGTATCTTAGCTGAACCTTCGGGATCTCTCACATGAGCTTCAGTGAGTCTCACATTTTCACCATTTTCACCACAGTTGATGAATTCAAAAAAAGACTCAAAGTCAGATGAACAGGTGAACCCAGTATAGAACTGCAGTAGTTTGTTATCCTTTTTCACGTTAGCATAAGTAAATGTACCATCTTTCAAAGCTTGATCAGAGGCAACGAGTTTGCTCTTTATGTCCATATTAATGTGCTGCAGTTTTTCCATCTCTTTCTTTTTATCTTGCAGTTCAATTTGCATATACCTTGCCTTTGCGTCTAGTTCTCTAACTCTTGATAATAAACTGACAGTCACATTATCGCTGGTACTGCTAACATTCCCTGAGCTAGTTATTTCACCAATTTCACAAGGTTCCTCGCCTTCACCACTTCCAAAAAGTTCCTCGCTTGTTATAGTATTCCCCACTTGCAGACACATCTTCAACTTGAGTAATCTCAGCACTGAGTTTTTTCCGGCCTTTGTGATGTTTCTCACTAACTTGTCTTTCTTTAGGAGCTTTTTGTCTAAACAATGATTCATGTGTCCAAGAAAAAATACTTCGGATAGATCCTGGTTTGAGTTCTCTTCTTCCGGATACAAAACCAGCATAGAAGTCCTCATTGTTGAAATGTCTAGAACATACTCTAGTGTAGGCATCTGAGATTTGGAACAAGGGACCTTCATCTCTTCGAATCTTCACAAGCCACTCCTTTCTCAGATACTTATCACTTGGAAGCTTGTGAAAGGAAACCTGAAATATAATTCCACTATTAGAATGATAGTTGTAACAAGGGCTGATGAGAGGTCAGATTTTCCACAATCCTCCGAGCTTATCACTTCCCAAAATCTCTCAAGTGGCCTTCGTATCCCAAATCAGTTAATTAAAAATAGAACTGCAAGCTTGAATCCTCTCCAGGGGGAGGAAAACTAATTTCTGACCTGGAACATATTCCGCATTGAAGGGTAGGAAGTGATAGCCCCTAAGGATTGTGAAAACTCTGACTAGATCATTGACTCTTGATTGTAGTAGTGTCCGTGCTCTGCTCACCGACCATGCAAGTCCAGTGACAACCAAAAGGGTGAAGGGTAAAAAGTATGGATACCTCTGGGTGTTTCAGAAATATAATTTTTTTCATTCTGTTGAAAGGAGATTTTGGTAACAGAGATTTGAAGGGGACTGTCTGGTGAGTCTACAAGGGTCAAATTTGTAGGGATTTCAAACTACCGTAAATAGGTGAATGCAGTGGCGTAACTAGGGGGGCAAGAAGGGGCAAATGCCCCCCTAAGGAATTTCGTCAGCACATTGCTCCTAAGCTTTGTGGCACTGACAGGACAATTCATTAGCAATCTTCGCCATCCAGTGGTCGTCAAAATAGTATGATCGGCACAAAAGAATATAATCTAAATAAAGCACAGGAGGTTTTGTGGGTAGATGAGAAAAGCTTCATAAAATTAGAAAATTACAGCACAGCCAATTCAAGAAAATTTGGGAGGGGGACAAAAACTTCCCTTCGGTTTTCTTTTTTGATTTAGATACTAAAAACGTAATTTTTCAAAACCAATTCACATCTTTGCCCAAATTATACAAAGAACGTGAAGGAACTTTTTTAGAAAAAATGGAGCAATTTTTAGAGCAATTTTTTAGAGCAATTCACAGATCAAGATGGATCTTAATTTGCTCTGAAGTGTAAATTTAGGTAACTAATGTAAAGAAGAAAAAGATACTTTCAAATTCTCCTCTTTTGATTTATAAGTAATATTGTAAGATAAAGTTAACACAACTTCATCAGAACCCATCAGCATTCAATTAGATAGATGAGTGAATCAAACACTCAATTGTGGTACTCTTTTATTTTACAATGTCAACTGGGTAATTTAGAATAAGTTGTAACTCCCTCACATCAATCAAATAATCCCCTTCCCACCACAAAACCAAAATAGGTACAAGCACCAGAAATGATAAATATGGCTGCAACTGGCACTATTCCTTTTTAAAATGAACAGAGGTGGATTGAAATGCTTAACCCCGATGCTTTTCAATTCTATTTCATAGAGAACAAATTTGCTTACTATGAAAGGAAGGTAGATTTCAAATATATCTAGCTAAGATACACAGTTGTTTAGTATTGAAACGCCAGTAAATTGCACAGAGTGAAATGATAAAAAGGATAAAGCTTCAAAGTGAAGTTACTATCAAAGTTAAATAGAGGTGTGAAGCAAAACAAGTAGCTCTGAATCATTCCATTCTGAAAATCAAAAAAGTTAATTCATAATCAGGGGTGTTGTTTGGGGGGGGCAGTCCACCCCCAAAAATTTGGAGAAACAAATATTATATATCTCATTCCCCTTGACTATCTGGATATAGACCCCTCTTTCCCCCCCTCCCCCAAAAAAATACTGGAGTTCATAATTGCTGTGAAATGTAAACATTAATTGCTTTATGATACACAACATGAAATTTGTATTAGCATTGTTAATGCTTGGCATTATAGAGACGAGGCTAATCTACCATTGTTCCGTAAGGCTAAGGCTTCCATTTATTTTAAGGAATATTCAAGGGGAGAATTTATCTTTCAGTTTTCTTAAGAGGTTTTACAGTGCTAACTGACAGAAATGTAAGTAAATTGTTGACACTTTTTGATATCTTTAAAAGGGGTTAGGTTAGGAAAATGAAACTTTCAGTTATGAATCCAGGTACGAAACCATACTTTGGGAAGGTATTACCAAGCTTCCACATTAACCATCTCATGATCTCTAAGTCTTAGAAATTTGACTGCTTGACAGGTCTATGGTCTATACCATTTGAGATTTCAACAAAACAACATTTTACCTCAGGGACAGGTAGATTAAATTATGTCATAGGAAGGTATTTTGAAGTACCTGCCTCCACTCCTTAACCCTTTAGAGAGCAGTGACCTTTGATGACCTTTCAAAATCTTTGTGATCTGACACTGAAACCTTGCAAAACAAATCTTCTTCTTTAATTAAGTACAAGAAAACTATTTTCAGCTTCACAACTTTACTCAATCCAAATTCATGAGGTTTCAAATATCTGCAAATATATTTCCTAAATTTTGAAAAAAACGCATTGATATGGCTTAAAATTCTACTCAAATAATAAGAATTGCATTTTCAGAATTAAAACCACAGAAAAAGAAACTGATGACTGAAAATTAAGGTAATATGTTGTTTTGTCAAAATTTCAATAGGTATAACCTGCCAAGTAGGCAAATTTCTAAGACTTGGAAATCAGAAGAGGGTTAACATGGAAGCTTAGTAATACCTTCTTAGATTGTGTTTTTGGTCCTGGATTCATTACTGAAGGTTTCATTTACCTAACCCCTTTCCAAGACAGCAACAAGCAGTTAAACTAGAATTTTACTATTAATTTTTCTTTCGGATAAAAACCAGTGGTGTTGTTTGAGGATGGCAGGGGAAAAAAGAAAACACTAAGACCATAACATCCTTCCTTTATAAAGTACAATACACTTTAATGACTAGCCTACATTACCATAGTTTTTTCCAATAAATTGGACAAAACAAAATATGATATAGCCCATGAATATGAACTTTTTGCCCCCCCCCCCCCAATAAATGGCGGGAATAAAATTCTACTTTAGCTCCTTATGGCTATCTTGTAAATGTTTTCGGTTCGGAAAATGAATCTTTGAAGGATGGATGGATCTGCAGGATGGAGGAAAGACCCAGAATAGTCTTTTGAAGGAACTACCTTTACTCCTTCTCCCTCGCGCGTGTCCTGAGATGGGAATACATGACAGGTATATGCTGATTGAACTTTATACAAGTCAACATATTACCTTAATTTTTAGTTATCAGTTTCTTTTTCTCTGGATTTAGTTCTGAAAATGCAATTTTTGTTAGTTGAGTCGAATTTTAAGCCATGGGTTTTTTTTCAAAATTTAGTAAATGTATTTGCATAACTTTAAGACCTTATAACTTGGGATTGAGCAAAGTTGTGAAGGTAAAAAAATCTTTGTTGTACTTCATTTAGGCAGAAGATCTATTTTGCAAGGTTTCACTTTTATAACACACAGATTTTTAAAGGTCAGGACCCTCTAGAGGAAGGAGTGGAGGTAGGTACTTCATAATAACTTCCCAGGACACAATTAAGCCTGTAGACCCATCCCTGAAAGTTTGTTTTTCCTAACCAAACCCCTAACCAAGATAGCCAAAAGTAGCTAAAGTAGAATTTTAGTAAAAAGATAGATGGATCTACTGGCTAAGGTATATCCTGGGGTGGTATTTTGAATTATCTACCTCCACTCCTTCTCCTACTAAAGGGTCCTGAAATTTGCCTACATAACAGGTAGAACCTATTGAAATTTGACAAAACAAGTCTTTACCTTAATTTTCAATTATTGGTTTCTTTTACTCTGGCTTTAGTTCTTAAAATAGAATCCCTGATGTTTGAGTAGAATTTTAAGCCATATCAATGTTTCTTTTTTAATATAGTAAATGTATTTGTGTATCTTTAAAACCTTAATACTTGGGATTGAGAAAAGTTGTGAAGCTGAAATTTTTGTTGTTGTAATTAATTTAAGCAGAAGATCTATTTTGCAAGGTTTCACTCAAAATCAAAGGTCAGGGCCCTCTAGAGGGAGGAGTGGAGGTAGGAACTTCAGAACACCTTCCCAGGACATACTTTAGCCTGTCCCCTTTCCAAGATAGCCAAAAGTAGCTTAAGTAGAATTTTATCAAACGCTGGAGCTATGCCCCTGATGGAAACAAGGTTAAAAAAAAGAAATTTATCAATTATTCCCCCTTTGTTACTGTTTTTAAATGCAATAAAAAGTCCTATTACAACTAAATCCTGAAACATGTCATTAGGCCTACAATTTGAACTTTTAAATTCCTGAATTTATACTTTCTCAGCATGATAGTTGTCACCCAGACAATACCCCTCACATTCTGATTGGTTAAATTTTTGACAGTTCATATCATTGACTTACATATAAAGTAAACATACTAGATGATGCCTTTTTTATGCTCTTTCCAAATATAACAATAATTTTTTTCAGAAATGAATTTTACCCCCACCTCTATATATACTAATTCAGGGTATATATTTGCACATTAGGGCCGTGGGGATCAAGTTTATTTATTATAAAAATGAGAGGTAATTTTACAATCTACCCCCCCCTTCCACGAATGTGCAAATATATACCCTGAATTGGTATATAGCCTATAGCCTAGGGATGGGGGTAAGATTCATTTTGACAAAAATGATGATTATATTTGTTAAGAGCATAAAAAGGGCATCAAGTAGTATGTTTACTTTATTTGTAAGTCAATAATATGAACTGCTGAAAATTTACCTCTGATTGTCTATCAGATATATAATGGGTCGGCCTACAAAAAGAAAACAATAAGACCATAACAGTCTTCCTTTATAACGTGTAATACACTTTATTAATTACATTACCATAGTTTTCTTCATATTTATCTACGTCTTAAATAATATTTATTCAACTATTCCTTTGAAGTTCCTATATAGTCCACGACCATACTTGGAGACACTATAAGAGGGTTCATTGCCTTCAAAGAATAGGACTAAACAATCTTATCAGTCAATACCACATATATACCACTTTTTACTACTAGTTTTAACAGCCCAAGTTCAAACAAATTTAAAAAAATTTCTATTAATTAGCTTGTTTGGAATCCCTAACACCCTACAGCGATTTTTATGGGTACAGCAAACTGTATAGCAAAGGAACAATAAAAAAGGGCCTATATAGTTCAGGACCATATCTGAACCATTAGGAGGGAGGTGCATTGTCTGTATAGCATAGGCCTAAACAAGCTTATCAGGCAATACCATGTAGAGAGCCCTTTTAACTACTAGTATTACCAACCCAAGGTAAAATTACAGTCCAGGCTACTTATTATAGTTCATTTGACTTATTTACAAGTCAATCACGCTTTTTATAAACTATAACTCACCAAATACTTCACCAGGCTTTGGAGCTGAAAATGTTATGTTAGGGCTAAAGGCTAAAAGAAGCTGTTTTTACTCACTCTGTCAGGTAGTTTTAGGTCTTGGGATTTTTTCAAAGATTCTTTGCACAAGGGAACACAACAGTATGGTCCTCCCATTGATGAGACTCGAAAAAGACCACAAAAAGTAGACATTTGTTCTTATTTTCTTCTTTATTCCTATTACAGATGAGCGATTTTTACCAACAACATGGCTGCCACGAGTAGTTCTTTTTCTCTCCGAGAGTGGCGCTTCAAAAACGAATAAGGTCTATAATATCTAAAGGTTTTTTACCTCGCCCACTCACATTTTCTCCTAAGCAATATCTGGAAGTTTCAACTTCATCCTCCAAGCGATTGGTAAGATATTACAGATATGCTACTTCGACGACCTGGATACATATAGTGTTGTTTGATCTATCTCTCCCACTCCCCAAGTCAAAATTTGAGGTCTAATTGACCCAACACTACCAGAGAGTCCAAAATTGAACCCAACACCACCGGAGATTCCCAAATTGACCCCCGAGCCATTCCCCTTGTATTTCAGATAATTTTAGAACTCGGTAGTACGTAGCATCTTTTGATCTACTCAGATACCATTGTCATTCCCAGATCATACTTTTGTGAAACTCGGGAAAATTTGGCTAAGAAAACGATCCCTAAAAGCTCTAATACTAAAACCTATCTGTTAAAAATGCTAATTGGCAAAATTCAGGGCCGTTTTTCCTCAGGCTGTGGGAGCTAGGTTGACTGCATGACCCTACTTATTTCAACTTTAAACGTTTCCAAACAAAATTAACATTTCTAATTCAATATCAAGAAAATTATGGGGGTATGGTAGCAGAGAAAAACATAGGAGGGAGGCCAGTGGCCTTCAAACACATTTGGCCATTAAAACGGGTATCATGACTTAGGATTTCCAATCGAATACCCCCCTCGTCCCCAACCATGGGCGTAAGGAGGGGGGGGGGCAGCTGCCCCCCCTGGTCCGTCAAATTTGCATTAGATATAACTGAAAAGCAGCTGGTTTGGCAAAAGCAGTTGATACAATTCCGTCACACTATCGACTTCCCCCCCCGAGACAATATGCTGCCTAATGCTGCCTACGCCCATGTCCCCTACCCTAAGGCTTAAGAATATCTTTCCATAAGGGTGGTCAGAAAAAAAATGGCCTTTTCTGGTCCTTTGTTGAGCTCACTTTTAAGAAACCATTATTCTATTTTCCTTCCTGCATTGAGGTCCTATTAGGTCAAAGATTTTGGAAACAAGTTTCAAGCCGATCATGAAAGAAAAAATTCGACCCTTTTTTGGGCCTTGATTTTTAAGAAGGGGTCGTGCCTGGAATTTTTTTTGGCACATTAGATTCTTCTTAGTCTAAGGATTTACGGCGTAAGTTTTAAAATGATCAGGGACAAAAAGTTGTTGACCCGTTTCCGGGCCCTCCGACCCCCTCCCTCCCGTTCTGGCAGAAAACGGCGAACGTCGCAGAGCTCAGTAACAGTTTTCTCATGATTAGAGGGAGCTTTTCCCCAATTTGATCCAGTTTTCACTTACATTCATACGAATTTTTCGAGCCAAAATAGAGGAAAAAAGACATTCAGAGTAATTCAGGATTCGAAAGAGTAGAATAGTATTTGGATGCTTAAGAACCATATAAAGCTAAATCCTTCTAATAGATCCACCAAATTCCTCTTCCTATTTGCTGGAAAATCGGCAGTTTGTCGTAAAATAATTTTTTACTACTACTAATACTACTAACAACTCATCGCAGCACCAAGCCGCCTGAGGCCAACACAGCTACGCACGCTCCTCCTCCACCCCAATCGATTCAAAGCCTCCCTTTTTACATCCGCCCACGAAGTTCCCATTTCCTTTAAATCTTTCTTTATGACGTCCTCCTACCCCAGACGAGGACGACCTGCTTTCCGTTTAGCCCTAGACAGTTGGCCGAAAAGAACAATCTTCGGCAATCTGTCATCCTTCATCCGCAAAACATGCCCTAACCACCTCAACCTTTCTTTCATGATAGACCTAGAAAGCGGTATTGAACCACATTTTTCGTATAGCCTATTGTTTGAAATACGGTCAATCAGCCGGGTACCCAGAACAATCCTTAAGCAATTTCTCTGGAAAACATCTAGCAAATCTTCATCCACTCTTCGGAGTGTCCATGCTTCAGAGTCATGTTTGACCACTGTCATCACTGTAGCTTCTAATAATATAATCTTTGCTTGCAGACTTATGCCCCTGTTCTTCCTGACTTTTTTTAACTGTGAAAAAACACCCTGAGCCTTTGCTATTCTATATTCAACATCATCACTGCTCCCACAATCTTTACTAATAATACTACAAAGTTAAGTGAAGCTGTACACCTGATCAATCTTTTTATTACACAACATAATCTGTTCATCTTCACTTATTCATAGCTTTACTGACTTAGTCTTCCTAACATTAATTTTCAAACCAATACTAGCACCCTGAACTCGCGAAACCTCTAAAACTTCATTTATTTTGCTCACACTTTCATCTAGGATACTTAAATCATCAGCATAATCTATGTCCAGAAGACTTTTTCCTCCCCATTTGATTCCGTGGTGTCCCCTTGCCTTTTCTGTGCTCCTTAAAACAAAGTCCATCAAAATAATCCATATAAAGGGGGATACAACACAACCCTGCTTAACTCTTGATGTAATACAAAACCAGCTGCTAACCTCATTTCCTATCTTAACCGCAGCAGTGTTATTCTCGTACATAGCACTAATCACTTTAATGTATTTGTCTGGTATGCCATACAAGGATAAAACCTTTACTAAAGCTCCTCTATCAACAGAATCGGAAAAGGGTTTACCGGAAATCTTAGCTTATTTTTTTGCAATCTTGGCTCATTTTGTGCATTCTCGGTGATATTTTTTTAAATTATCGGTGAAAATTCCTTTATTCTCGGCTCTGATTTGTTACTCTCTGAATAACTTTTTTTTTATAAATGTGTAATTTTTACTGGGATTGTCGTCTACTCTTCTTCCAATCTCAGCTTCATTTTTGAAGCTGAAATTCCATTTGAAGCTTGATTTCCTTTGCTCCATTTTTGTAACTCTCTGCAAAACTTTTTTGTGTGTCATTTTTACTCTTGGGAACATTTAGTGACAATTCCTATAATTTTGGCTCCATTTTTGTAATTCTCCGCAAGACTTTTTTTCTATGTCTTATGATTCTTTTTTACTGGGAATCTCAGCTACTTTTCTTGCAATCCAAAATCCACTTGTGTATTTTCAGTAACTTTTTTTTAGAATATTTTATGACAGTTCCTGTAGTCTCGGCTCCAATTTGGGCAAGCTGAGGCACAAGATCTTTGACCTTGACAACATTTTGGTGTTCCTGGGTGACTTATTTCTTACGAACATCTTCGCTCCAAAGTTGCATTCTTGATTGGCGATATTCAAATCTTGGGTAAACAAAAAACCTATGTCCACAAAACTTCTTTTTCTTATTTCAAGAGAGCCATTAATTTCTCCCACTATATATAGTTCATATAGAACTTTATTTGAATTTAATTTTCACTGAATTTTGCTTGATTTTATAAAATAAAATTTAGCTTTGTTAGATGGATTTCAAATATCTAACCAGAATTTTCCTAATAGCAAGAATAATTTTGTAAATGCGTGTCTTTGGAAATTTTGTACTATTTATAAAAAATTATTAATAGGATTTATATATTGTAACCTATCATTACCTCATGGGTGCGACTTTTCTATTGAATTCAAAAATGCAAACGTTTTTTCCCACTGTTTAAAGCTGCTAAGGCGTTTCAGTTCCTGAACATACTACCGCTAGAATATGAGCTGCTTCGACTGTAACGTTTTCTTTCAAGCTTCAAATACAAACAAACTTGTTTAACTTATACTTTTGTCATACTTATTGCAGTTGTCCTAGCATGGAGATTTCTAAGCATACCATCTCTAAAATAAAAGCTGCTTCGACTAAAACGTCATCTACTAAACTTCTCATACAAGCACATGGTTCATTTACACATTGCGGAAATCCGTCCAGATTTAGCAATCCGTTTGGAGATTCCGTACATTTTCGTGCTTGAAAAACTCTTATCTTTTCGCAAAGATTTCGTCAAATCGTTGCGGAAAGATATAGTTACCATGCTGCATAACGTATAGATTATAGTTACCATGCTGAAGCTGTTTCGATAGCGCATTAAACCTGAAGCAAAAATTTGCAACACACAAATTTAAGCTGATTAATCTGCTTCGCCCGACACTAAAGAAACATCGAAAAGGCGCTAAAATCTAAGCTGGATAGACATTTCACTCAGTTGTAAAGCAGTTATAAAGTCATCTCCAAATTCTAAATAACAAAACACTTATGCAATAAAATAGCACAAGTGGGAAGGAAAAGATTACCTTGAAGGGAAGGCACATAAAAAGCACTCCAAAAAGCAAAATAAAAACCTAAATTACAAAATAACCTGACCTGTCACCCCATTTATAAAGAAATATTCAAGAAATACACCAGAGCTATTTACTTAAACTATATACCCTACAAAAACTGGTTTAGATCTACACCCGACACTAAATCAGACTTGATTTAACATGGCAGTTTATGGGGCTGTTGTTTCTTCTGCTCTTATGCTTAATATTCAAGTGGTGGCTTGTACTTTACTGAAAACAACACATAATTAATATTTCGTTGTTATGACGTAAATTTTTACTAAGGTCAGCTACTTTGACGGGAACGTCATCTACGGAACTCCTTATATAACCACACTTACTTAACATCAGCTGCTATTCTCAAATTATTTTCATAGTGTATTAAATCTAAACCAAAAATTTGCATAAAAGACACAGATTTGAGTTGATAAACGTACTTCCCAACACAAGATGTAGTTGTCGAAAACTTCCATTTTTGAAAGTCGACTGAGCGATACTTAGCATATGTTAGGAAAAACAATAAGAAACGCTGGGTAGTAAAATACGGGGCGTAGGGGGCTTGAACCCCCCCCCCCCCGAATTTTTTGTCCGACTCGTAAAAACGTACCAAAAATGCATATAAACAATTTGTTGATGCTTTTAAAAAAAATTGTACCCCCCCCCTGCGAACAAAAATCCTGGCTACGACCTTGTATACCCCACCTCATTATGTAGACATAATGAGCAATCTTTAAAGTTGTGAAGAAAAAAAGGCTTTGGAAACGACCAATATGATTGTATTAATTAATGAAATAGTTTGAAATAATGTTTTCTTAAGTTTCAACGCAGATCGTTTGGATACTTAAAAAAATTAAGGTATTGCTCTTTCTATGCTATCAAATTGTATTACTACTGCTACTATTACTACAAACAACTCACTGAATCACCAAGCCGCCAGAGGCCAACACAGCTACTCGCGCTCCTCTCTCATCCCAATCCATTTAAAGCATCCCTCTTTACACCCTCCCAAGAAGTTCCAATTTTTCTTAAATCTTTCCTTATGACCTCCTCCCACCCAATTCATGGACGCCCCACTTTTCCTTTGGCCCTATATGGTTCACCAAAAAGAACAATCTTTGGTAACCTACCATCTTTCATCCGCAGACCGTTTCCTAGCCATCCCAACCTTTCTTTCATTATAGTCCCATAAAACGGGATTGAACCACATTTTTCGTGCAGCCTACTGTTTGAAATACAATCAGTCTGACGGGTACCCAAAATAATCTACGGAAATTTCTCTGGAAAACATCTAATAAATCCTCCTCCGTCTTTCAAAGCGTCTACGTTTCAGAGCCATACTTGGCGTAAATAATTTCTGAGACCACACTGGCTAATCCTGACGAAACGATAAAAACCGTAAAGAGAGAAACGAGGACAATAACAGCAAGCGAAAAAAACGCAGACTACACTGCAAACATTTCGGTCAAGACCTCCGCTTGACCGTCCTCAGTGCAGAATAATAACAAATACCGATAAAAATCCAAAGATAATATAAAAAACAAACTTTAAAACCAACAAAGAAACTAAAATATGAAGACCCTCTCAAAGCAGCGGTGGAAGGGTAACTGAATAAACTAACACACTAGTGAATTTCAATTCAATCTTTCAATTTATGTAGATCATTTGTAAAAGCCAATCGCTTACCAGTAAGATATTATGAAAGATTCTATTAGGTTGCAAAATATGATTTTGTGAATTGATATAAAAATGATCAGAATTAATAAGTTCATTATAAATGGGGCTTAAATAGGCTTCTTCAGTATCTGTATTGAGGGCTACTCTTTGGTGAATGTGCTTTTTTATTTCAACTGCCTCTTTAAAATTGCATGAGACCTTTAACGGGGGCATTGATCGAGGTATTATCAAATAAAATGAAATGGTTGTCATAGACGTGTTGAGCCAAGGCGGAATCAAAAGTCTCAGGTTTTTGGCGTAGCACCACGACTTTTTCGATTGAGAACCTATGTTCCGACAACCTCACCTCCAATTGTTGTTGGGTACTTGCAACATAGAAACCACCCCAAGAACAGGGAATCCTATAAAAACCACTCCCCGAAATGGGGCAGGTTTTATCTTTGCTGTTGTTGAAAAAGCTGTAGTATGTCGTTGTTGTATCCTATTTAAATTTTTAAAGATGACATTAGGGTGATGTTTTTTCAGGATTTTTCTTAGTTTGTCACTCAATTTGTGATATAGGGTAAAACAATCATAAGTTTCTTATCGCCCATCCAATTGATGATATCTGTTGGGGGTTGTTGAGTTTATGCATCCTTTTCTGCCTTTTTTTGTATTTTTTCTATGATGGATGTCAACAATTTTATCCCATAAAACTATTGGAATGCAAGTGAGAGGAAGAAAGAGAGAGAGAGAGAGAGAGAGAGAGCGAGCGAGAGAGAGAGAGAGAGAGAGAGAGAGAGAGAGAGAGAGAGAGAGAGAGAGAGAGAAAGAGAGAGAGAGGGGGAGAGAAACAGACAGACAGAGAGAGAGAGAAAGGGGAGCGGGTTAATAGTGCGAGAGAGAGAAAGGGAAGCGGGTTAACAGTGCGAGAGAGAGAGAGAGAGATGGGGAGGAGAAAGAGAGAAAGACAAGGATGTTGAAAAACATGAGAAGATGAAAACCAACTAAGTGACATAAAGTAACTGGCAGTCTTATGATGCAAAGTTATTTCTGGAGAATGATCATCTATTGTCAGATCCATCATAGATTATTTTAGCCAGTTTATGTCTGGTTGGTTGCTCTTTTAATTCCCTTCCATAGACACAGGGGAATGTTTGCAACAAACTGTTTCTCAACTTCTAAAACCTATATCTTAATTATATATTTGAACTACACCCTAACTATAGATCTTAACTATTCTATATCTTATTTCTGTACCTTAACTTCCTATATTTTAAATCACAACATACTTTTGAAAAACCTAAGACTTTCGAACACTTGTCCAAATTTTTGGTTATCCTGAATTTTTTTTTTTTTTTTTACATTTAAAATTGCAACAATTAGCTTAGAGTTACAGTCAGAAGGTTTCATTTAATTAGAACATCATTACAAAAATAAAAACAGAACACATCTCAAACATAATAAAGAACAAGAAAACTACGAAAAACAAACATAAGCACAAAAAAAGCGAGAACACAAGAAACAAGAAAACAGTTGATACTAATATAAATTTAAAAAAAAAACATTGTGTATTTTTGTGACATCAAACGCTTTTGTTTTTCTTGTCCACTCTATTACAATGATCGAAAATGCACCCCAGTGCACCTTCAGAAGTGCACCACATTTTCTATCACCCAGGTGTCGTTTTCGAGAATCCTTCGAATAGAATCTTAAAAGCACTAGTTTTATGACACATTTTAAAAACTGAACTTTAATATATTGCCCGGTTTTCTTGCCATCGTCTTATTGGCCTTGTCTCGATGCCATACTCTATATCTGATTGAGCTACTTGACTTACAAGTGCTTTGTCTGGCCTTTTGGCGCTAAATTTTTCGTTAAGTAGGCCGCATCTCCCTCGTCTTGATTTATTCTGTATCGCGTGCTCTTTTACAAATATTAAACAAATCCCATCTCAACTCTGGTCTATTTTCCCATATGCTTTTTTTAGCTTGACATAATTATTAAAATTAGTCTTGACATTATTATTAATATTACTTTTCTTGCGGGAACCAAATCTCTCCTTGGATTTCCATATTTTTTGAAGTGACATCATCAGCTCTGGAAAAACGATCAAAATATTACCCCAGTACTCCCATGAAGGCTACGGGTGCCCCAACCGACATTTTACAAGATAAAATGTTGCATATTCTGATTCTACATGACTGATGAAATAGATTTTGTTTGAACTTAAATTTACCTTAAATGTTTTAAGAATCTTGCATTCCCTTGTCTATGTTTCGATGTTTTATGATATTTTATATATATGACATTTAATATTATATGATATTATATTATTATATATGATATTTTGTTACTTATATATGATATATTATACATATTCAATAGTCTCTTTGTTTTGTGGTTCTTCTTTTTTACAAGTTGCTTCAATTTTTTGAATACTTTGAAAACTTAGTTTTTTCTTTACATATAAATAAAACATTCATATACCTTTATCCCGACAAAGTACGCTTTATTTTTCACTTTGGTTTCACAAATGTTCACTTTGGTTAAAAATTTCTCCGAGAAATATTTATTATCGAATTCCACAAAGATACCCAAGGGGTATTGGGGACATTTTTGCGAACAGAAAAAATTAAAAATATGGATACACACCTGATTAATAGCAATTTTTTAACCGTCCTAACAAAGATTATCAGCTAGCAATTTGACTAACAGCTACATTTTCTTCAGCTACCAAAAGCGATTAACGAACAATTTTAAAAATAAGGTATTAACGAGCAATTTTTCGTAAAGCTAACAAAAAATTGCAAGCTAATCACTCCAGCGAATCGAATTGTTGATGGGGAAAAACTATTGGAGTGCATCACGAGCCATATTTAAAACCTGATAATACAGCAAAGCAGGATAGTTTCTAGCTATGCACTAGAATCCACGAATGCTAATATTTCTTACAGTTAGAAAATTATTCTGCAGGAGTTCTAAAAATATCTCAAGATAGGCTATGCGTGTAGGCTATTCTGGATGAACTAGGCTTAGGTCTGATCTA
Source organism: Artemia sp. Qi Xiang Cuo (assembly GCF_049724085.1). Taxonomy (NCBI): domain Eukaryota; kingdom Metazoa; phylum Arthropoda; class Branchiopoda; order Anostraca; family Artemiidae; genus Artemia; species Artemia sp. Qi Xiang Cuo. The sequence continues at coordinate 73,490,117 of NC_142798.1, forward strand.
AACTTGTCAAAACTTATTAAGCTACCTCTCTTCTTCATTTTTATAAGAACCAGTTTCAAAATAACGCATATTGTTATGCCGGGTAAGCTTTTTTTAGTTTTTACTATTTTTTAGCCCAACTAATACGTTTCTGAGTACTATTAGGATTTTTTTTTGTCTTTCCATAAGCTAACACAAAATTGTTAGAAGACATTCGGAGTTAACAACAGGACGTTGAAAAAAAAAATCTTATATCTCATATCTCCTAAATTGTTTCAGGACTAAAGCGGGATCCTCAGTAATAACACGAACGTGTTCAGAGTTGCCACTCCTCCTATTTTGGATTTCCGCATGTTGATTTTCATTTTCAGGGTTGGCATCAGCTAGCATATTTTTTGGATCCATCGGCATTCTCCAATGAAAACACTAAAAAATAACAACTTTAGGAACTTTTAGTAGCACTAAGACAGTCTAAGCCGGAATTTTATTTTAAGCATTGAAATTATAAAGCATTGAATTATATTATAATATTGAATTATAAATTATAAATTATGAATTATAAATATTGAATTATATACAATATTTATATATACAATATTATATTTTATATAAGCATTGAATTATAAGCAAAATAAATTTTCGGCATTCCCTCTTTCCCGTATTTTATGTTGTCCATTGCTCCAAAGTCTTAAAATGGTAATTGTAAAGTTTAGCTGCATGGATGAAACGAAAATGTGCTTCCAGAACGTGGTAATGGTTCAGCTGACGACAGAGGTAGAAACCACCCCTAAAGTACAAAATTTGTTGTCTGCCTTGACCCATATTTAATCAATTGGTTGCGTGAAAGAGTAATAAAAAAGAATACGGCAAATTATCTTTGCAGTATTTCACAGAACGGTTTCCTTGAACTCCTCATTTCACTAAAAGCCATTAGCGACAAAATCACATAATCTTAGACAAAGTTAAAAAAAAATAGAATGGGGGGGGGGTGATATTGATTTAAATTATACAACCTAATTCAATATGTCCAAGAACCGTATGTCATGTGTTTGAGGCCCCTTGTATGAATTAAATAAAAAAAAACAAGTTTTTTAAACTGAAAGTAAGGAGCGACATTAAAACTTAAAACGAACAGAAATTATGCTTTATATGAAAGGGGCTGTCTCCTCCTCAACACCTCACTCTTTTTATTAAATTCTTTTGCGTTTTTAAAAAATAAAGTTACGAGACAGATTTAAATTTAAGCGTAAAGACTGAGGCAGTGAGGAAGGGACAGCCCCTTTCATATACGGAATAATTTCTGTTCCTTTTAAGTTTTAATGTCGCTCCTTACATTCAGTTTGAAAAACTTGTTTTTTTAAATTTAATTTCTGATCGTTTTTTAGTTAATGCAACTTTTATTTTGGCTCACCGTCATTGAATAAGTAAACAAAATTTGCATAAAAATTTTACTTTTCTTTTGCTAAATGGATGTCTCTAAATTTGGTTATGACGTAATTTACAAATTAACTTACGTAACTAACTTCTATATTCGTATATTTTTCTTCTGGCAAAAAATACAAAGTTGCAGATTTTTTCAGATATGAGCTTGAAACCTATGTATGAGGGTCTTCTGATACGCTTAATCTGACGGTTTGATTTTCATTAAAATTCTTTCATTTGTAGGGGTTATTTCCTCCCTCTTTAAAAAATTGGGTAAATTTTCTCGGGCTCGTAGCCTTTGATGGGTAATACTAAACTTAATAAAATTTATATATTTAGAATCAGCATTTTGAACCCATTCTTTTGATACATTTATTGACATCAAAATTCCGTTTTTAAAAGTTTCGATCACTATTGAGCCGTATCGCTTGTTTTTTTTTTAATTACGTATATGTTATTAAGTATATGAGGGGGTTCTCCCCTTAGTCAATACCTCGCTCTTTACGTTAAAAGTTAAAAAAAAATTTAATTCACAAACCCCTGAATCACAAAGACCGTTTAGTTAGAATAGATAGCTCTTTTGAAAGCACTAAAAAAAACTGTAGCGCAAAGAGTGAGGTATTGACTTGGGGGAGAACCTCCTCATGTACGTAATAATTTCTGTTCGTTTTAAGTTCTAATGTTGCTTCTTATTTTCAGTTGAAAAAAACCTTTTTTTTTTTAATTTAATTTTTGATCGTTTTTTAAATAATGCTTGGAAATCCGGCGCCCCCTTCATAGAAATGTCTCCTACGCCAAAGAAATACCTCCACGGAAAGATTCTCCCGAGTAACCCCCTCCTCCAGAAAAAAAATCCTTCCTGAAAATGTCTGTATACTTCCCAATAACCAATAAATAATGCTGGCAAGTCCGGCGCCCCCGTCATGGCAATTTCCCTTCCTCAATTAACACTTCCTTCCTGGACAAATCCTGCATCGTAACCCCCGCCCCCCCCCCCCCCCACTACCAGAAAAAAACCCTCCTGAAAACGTCTGTATACTTCCCAATAACCAATACTATATGTTAACATTGGGTAAAGTTCATAACTTTTAGTCCTCCCCCCGGGGACTTCGGGGGATTATGTCATCCTAAAAGACTTATTTATCATATTTTTGGCCATGCTGAACAAAATGGCCATCTCAAAAGATTCATTGGGTAACTTTGGGAAAAAAATGAGCGTGGGAGGGGGCCTAGCTACCCACCTTGTTGTTGTTCACTTAAGAAGAACACTAAAACTTATAATTTTCATTCCGATGAGTCCCCTCACGATATTTTAGAACCACTGGGTCGATTCAATCACCCCTGTAGAAACACAAAAAAAAACAACAAATAAACACGCATCTTTCTTCTGGCAAAAAATGCAAAATTCCACATTTTTGCAGATAGGAGCTTGAAACCTATAGTAGGGTTCTCTGATACGCTGAATATGATGGTGCGATTTTCATTAAGGTTCTATAACTTTTAGGGGGTCTTTCCCCCTATTTTTGAAAATCAGCCAAATTTTCTCAGGCGCGTAACTTTTGATGGGTAGCACTAAACTTGATGAAAGTTACATATTTGAAATCAGCATTGAAATCTGATTCTTTTGCCGTATCTATTGGTATCAAAAACCTGTTTTCTAGAGTTTCGGTTACCATTGAGCCGGGTCGCTCCTTACTTACAGTTCGTTACCACGAACTGTTTGAAAACAATATGCGAAATAAATATTCTTGCCAAACAGGATGGTCATGGAAGTTTCAAAAAGCACGGTTGAGGCCTACGTTTTAAAAAATACCAAATATATGTTCTTGCAGAGAAGGATGGTCACAGAAGCTTTAAAAAGTACAGTTGGAGTTGCACATTTTCTAAATCTCAATGGGACTGTCTTCATATAAATGTGGAGTGGAAGGTGTCCGCCTTTTGGCAATCCAGCTGGGGCTAAGCGAAAAGTAGAACGTCGTTGAATGGGCTGGGAAGTCTTCATACGAATGGATTCGAAGTAATTTAGAATTTTGTAGCAGGGAATAAACGGTGAAGCTCTGAATAAATTGGAGTTGAGAAGGAGCATGCGTTACTATATTGGTCTCAGGCAACTTGTTGCTCCGATAAATGCACGGTAGAGAAATTTATAAAGTAGGTTCATCCTGAAATATATTTGTCTACTGCAGTCTCGACGCATGTAAAAGCTCCTCCCATTTTCTCAGTGTAAACGAGCAACAGGGAAATGTAAATCAACACTGCAACAGGGAAATAGCCGAAATTTCATAAATTGTGGGTTTGGGACCCACAAAGTGGCGGGACTATTTGAAATTTACCACAAAATGTTTTACCACAGATTATCTATTAGGTTTCACAATAACTGTGATTTTAGATAGTCCCAGGGAGCGTCAAAAATTTTTTCTTCTTGGTAAGGAAAAATATTACCTGGAATTTTTCCTATTTTATACTCTTTTTTTGGGCCATAGATAATTTCTTAGACCACACTGCTTTTCCATTTACGAAAAATTAAGCAAGAAAAATGGTTTTAATTTTGATAAAGCAGTGAATAAATACAACAAAATAAACACTTAATTAAACAAACACACTCCGAATATTTCGGCTCCACGACCTGGAACCTTCCTCAACGGAAAAAAGGGACAAAATGAAATAAAAATGTTCTTTATTTAAACTTAACTTACATCGAAATACAACATACTAAACACACGAAGAGAAAGATGTGCCCTATCCAATGCCCTGTTCTTGGATAGCCCTATCCAATAACTGTTTTTCGTGAAATTGTTAGTGAGTTTTCAGAAAATTGAAGGACATCAAAAGAATTATATTTGTATTTTAAGAAGATCATAAAGTAATGCTTGTTGTTATTATTATTGTAAATATTCTGCCACAAACTTGCAAATTACTTAAAACTTCTTATCAGAAAGCATTTTTTTATTACTCATTAAGTTAACCCTCACGATTCTTTTCATTACCTTTCCAGTTTTTGGTTACGTCTAAGTTTGGTATAAAACTTGGAATGTTTCAGAATTGTGCTAAGAATATTTACCAAGTTTTTTGTCAGTTTCTAACCAAACTTTGTTTTGTCCCAAATAAGCTTATTTATTTAGCTTTAATATGGCATAACTATAGAAGTGAAATATCAATGTGAAGCACCAAGTTTCCCAATCAAATGTCATCACGTTATGGCATTGTTCAAATAAAACTTATTTTTACCTTGATCATCATTGCAAATTCATTCTTTGTGTTTCTTTCCATTCTCAAACTAATGTCATCTTTACCTTTTGCATTATTATAGCTATACCGATTATTTTCCTTTTTCTTTTTCATCTCTTCAACTTATTTCATTCTCCCTTATCCCCTAGACGCGCGATTTGTCTTTTTTCTTTTCCTGTTCTCCAGGCTGTGATTATCGATGCCACAGACGTGCCAACCCATGAAAAAAAACTAATGTCGCTTATCTTTCTTCTGGTTTACATGTTCTCCGGAGGAGCAGCACCCCGGCCCGGCTTTGTTTAATGGTTGAGATAGGAGATGATCGTACTGTATAAATTTATCTACAGTGGATGACTGCTGCGACGCCTATAACGTGTTAAAACCTTAGCGTAAAGAGCTAAGGGTGACGGGGTGGCAGAACAATTTGCTTTTTTCCCACTGGAATGGACTACCATCGCAATGCTGTTATGAATTGATGGAGGAAAAGGGCTAGAACAAACTACTTGGTCGCTTAAATTCGTTTCGGGTTAGGTTTGTTTCAATCGATTTCAATGGAAAGCGTCCTTGTAATACAAATAGTAATGCTTATTGAATATACTTATGCATTCCAAGCACATTATTTAGTAAGGTATACTAATTTTCTTAAGCTAATTTGTTCTTTTATTCTTAAATCCTATTACCAAATTGACCCTCGATACTAGGGGTAGTTTCCCAACTAGTTACTACTAAAGAATATTTGTAGCCACCTACTAAAGTCTTTGATTGAATCACATGCTGTTTCCAGCTGTCAAAACCAGGATAGCGGTAAATATACTGTCGTTGATTTTACCTGTCTGATCATGTTATTTATTTGTATCATCTAATTTAAATATTAAGTTAGAAGAATCGCAGCATTTACTAACTGAAAACAATATTTCAGGTTGTAATGTAGTGGTTGTAAGGTTGTCAGGTTGTAGTGGTTGTAATGTAAATATTTGTATCTGTGAACCAGTAATATCACCATACTTCATATGGTGATATTACCGATTCCTGTGTTGTTTACCAAGGCACCAAAACATTAAAGGAGCGTTACATATTCCCAATACGTAACGCTCCTGCTAATCATATTTTAATAAATATATACTGGACCCCTGGAACAAGTGATAATCCCGCAAGCAAAAGTGAGGATGGGGTCAAAGCTGGCAAAAGTCAACAGACTGCAGCTAAACTAGCAAACAAACAAAAAATCCATTTAATTTATAATTCATGAGTTTGTTTATTAACCTGGAAAATTTAGTTAAGGGTGATGGACCTGGAGTTTTGTGACCTTTTTTTTGGTTGTCCAAGTAAATATAGTCTTCACTTTTAATAGATCCAGTTTTGTTAATAGATCCAATTTATCTACTGAATGTTGAGAGGAGAGGGACCCATTTTTTGCACTATAGACAAGTTTATTTTGGTTTCCTATGCTTAGTTGTCGTTTTTTTGTGTTATTCTTAAAAACAACTGTTTCGTTTTTATCTCGCTTACTTAAAGTTTTTTGGTTTTTCATTGTGTGTTCACTGCTTTGTTGAAATTAAAACCCGTTTTTCTCGCTTCATTTTTGTACCCTTTTTTTACGACATCCAGCAAATAATTAATCGCCAATTAACCTTCATTTTATCGTCCATTAGCCTGTTTTTAAGACTTTGTAGTCTTGTTTAAATCGGAGGCGGGGGGACGGGGGAGGAGGGGTTTGAACCCTACTCCCAAAATTTTCTGCTGACATGTAAAAAATTAACGAAATGGATATAAACAAAACTTTGATGCGTTTTTATAGTTTTATTTTATGAATATTTTATTTTCAATATTTTTAATATTTTATTTTATTCATATATTTTTTTCAGCAACAGCACCACCCGGTGGAGCTCAAGGTGTCACTGCCGGCGTATCCACTGTTGTCAATTCTGTCTCCAGTCTTCTCCTGGCTTACTTCCTGCTTTGCTGCTAAGCTACACTATTTAAGAAGTCCATTAGTTTTTAAGACAATTTCAATGTGAATGCCAATTTGGCTGAAAAAAAATGTTTGAGCCTACCTAATGTCAACCTGTTCTTGCTCGAGCTTTTGAGATAATTGCATATCGTAAATTATGGATATCATGGCTGGCGAAAATCATTGAGAGCTTAGTAACTTTGCACTTTATTCTCTTTGGGCTGTTTACGAAATATTCTAATCCTAAATGTACATCCTGTTTCTTGGCCCTGGTTTTGTGTTTTCGGTAAAGCACTAGCTTTAAAGATTCAACAAATATTGGGAAATATCACAAGTCTGCTTATTTGAGCTAGTTTTAAAGATATGTCTTGTGTAATCTGAGAAGCAATAATTTTTGTTTGTTTTCAACTTCGCTATTTAGTTCCATAAGGAAACATTTTTTAAAATTAATTTTACTAGAATGAAAACTGAATTTCGGAATGAAAATCAATCTTATCAGAATGAAAACTAAAATTCGGAACGAAAACTAAATAGATTGTCTAAGTCAAAAATTATTTAGCCTACTGATTTTTTACATAATTTACAAGAATTGATTTCAAAGGAAGAAAGTATTTACGAAAAATAATTCATAAGAAACACTAAGGTTAAATTGGTAAGGAAACTGGACAAGCCAAACTAAACTAGTGGTTACAAATATATTGATATAAAATACATACTTTTGGTTGGAAGTTGTTCATAAACTGTTTAGCAATCATGTCAAATTCACTTTATTTTTTTTTACACTTGTTTTGTGCTTTTAATTCATTAGGATTAAATCAATGTATACTTCAATTGTCAAGCCAAACTGAACAGGATCATATATTTGGTCTTTTAGCTTGACTTTAATCGTAAAAATTCCATAGAAAACTAATTAGAAGAACCAAAAAAAAGGTTTAATACCGTTAGAATCCACAGAAAAAATATATAGTGTGGATATTTATCTGTACAACGTCAAGGTCAGTGTAAAACTCAGTTCAAATGAAGCAGAAAAATTAAAAAAGACGTTTCAAAACACTGTATAAATTAACTAAGAAATCTGCTTTAACTTAAGTTGTCTCATCTTTATTTGTGCTGAGGATGCCTTATTGATTATACTTGGAAAGATTATATTTTCTCGGTTCTTCTTATAATTTTCTTTTTAATTTTATAGTGACAGGTCAGCTCACCTTTATTTTTTTTTATATTTAGGCTTTTATGATAAAAGTTAAATAAGTCAAAATGTCTATTACAAAAGCCCCGGTGACAGTAGCAAAATTAACAAAGAAAATAAGATAAAAAACACAGATGACCTCAAGATTTTGCTCGGTAATATGATCCTAATTCAAAAGGTGTTATGTGATCTTTTACAGAATTATCATATTTACATTCCACTTACTGAATTGTACTTGTATTTAAGTCAGGACACAGGCTGGAAATCAGCTTTCTCTGGCGCAGAAGGGACAGGTGGAAAAAGTTCATTTTGCATCTTCATCAGTAAGTGGAGGAGCTACTTTTAGCCACCGTGGGCATCAATGGCAGCTATGCTGACAAAAACTTCCAATTGGCTCAAGGTCTCTTTGCACAGTTATAAATTTATATCCCCCTTCCATCAAAACAAGTTCCATTGATTTATTCAATTCATTGTCTTTTATCTTATTTAGTTTGCAAGATATTTAAACGCTTATCTTTTTTCAAAACGTGCTGTCCTCTTTTCTTGTTCAGAAACCATGTGAAATTAGGGTCTTTTTATAAAGAAACTGCGTTTACAATATTGGGAATACTTTGAAAATCTTTCTTTAGTAAACAACTGCTTTTTATTAATTCAAAAACCTAATTCACATTTTTCAGTTTTTCCACTCCCCAATAAAAAGTATGTAGTGTAACATAAGGCCTTTGAGTTACTGTAGCCATGACATCTTTTCTGGGACCAACTTGAGTTTCCGCTCTCCAATAAAATGTATGTTGTGTAACATAAGGCCTTTGAGTTACAAAATGTATGTTGTGTAACATAAGGCCTTTGAGTGGATGTGTTTGGAGGAGTGGTGGGCGTGAGAAGGGGGGTTAGTTACCCTCCAATCACTTTCGACACTTACAAAGGGCACTAGCCCTCTCAATTTCGAATTGAATGAGCCCATTTTGAAGTTTTACGACAACTCTATCTATAAAAACCTTATATGCCCCCAGGGCAGAACTTACAACCTTTGACCTTGGGGCTCTGGGGGGTTTGTCATCCTTAAATACATAATTTCCAGAACTTTCAACAACGTTGAAAAAATAGCTATCTCTAATACAACCCTTGCACCGAGGGCTCTGAGGGGGTTATCATCCTAAAAGACCTAATTTCAAGAACTTTCAACTACGTTCAACAAAATATATATCTAAAAATTTTGATCGGATATGTTTGGGAAAATGGTGGGCGTGAGAGGGGCGTTAGTCACTCTCCAATCACTTTCAACTATTAAAAAGGCACTAGCCCTTTCAATTTTCAATTGAATGAGCCCTTTTTAAGTTTCTACGCTTTCAATAAAAACCTTATACGCCCCCAGGGCATAACCTACAACCCTTTCCCTGAGGGATGTGGGGGGGGGGGAGGAAGGGATTGTCAGCTTTAAAGACCTAATCTCCAAAAATTTAAACTCCGTTGAATAAAATGGCTATCTAAAATATTGATTTGATGTGTTTGGAGAAAATATGGGCGTGAGAGGGGGGTTAGTTGCCTTCAAATCACTTTCGACTATTAAAAAGGGCATTGACCTTTGATGAACTTGCAGAAACTTGCAGGACCAACTTGAGTCTCCGCTCTCCAATAAAATGTATGTTGTGTAACATAAGGCCTTTGAGTTACTGTAGCCATCGCATCTTTTCTGGGGACGAACTTGAGTTTCCGCTCTCCAACAAACTGTATGTTGTGTAACATAAAGCCTTTTAGTCACTGTAGCCATCGCATCTTTTCTGGGACCAACTTGAGTTTCCGCTCTCCAGTAAAATGTATGTTGTGCAACATAAGGCCTTTGAGTTACTGTAGCCATTGCATCTTTTCTGGGACCAACTTGAATTTCCGCATCTCCAATAAAATGTATGTTGTGTAACATAAGGCCTTTGAGTTACTGTAGCCATCACATCCTTTCTGGGACCAACTTGAGTTTCCGCTCTCCAATAAAATGTATGTTGTGTAACATAAGGCCTTTGAGTTACTGTAGCCATCGCATCTTTTCTGGGACCAACTTGAGTTTCCGTTCTCCAATAAAATGTATGTTGTGTAACATAAGGACTTTGAGTTACTGTAGCCATCACATCTTTTCTGGGAGCAACTTGAGTTTCCGCTCTCCAATAAAATGCATGTTGTGTAACATAAGGCCTTTGAGTTACTGTAGCCATCACATCTTTTCTGGGACCAACTTGAGTTTCCGTTCTCCAATAAAATGTATGTTGTGTAACATAAGGCCTTTGAGTTACTGTAGCCATCGCATCTTTTCTGGGACCAACTCTTATCCAGTACTTTTTGCACCCAACCAAAAATTAGAGTAACTGGACTCAAATGTTCGTTTTAAAAAGTTTTATAGTTCATATTACCAATTTATTAATCTAAATTGTGTAAATTAGCTATAAATTTGTAGTAGCTAAATTGACCATTTCAATTAGGAAATTAGGATAGGTCAAATTAGAAAATCGTTAAAGTTCATCGCTTTATGATTTATTAGCTTGAACTTCGTACATTAAGCTACCAAATCACGTCGGCTAAGTTGATCATTTCAATTTTAACAATAAGTCATTTTAATTAACAATAATAATTTTAATTAACAATAATCATTTTAATTAACATTCAAGTGTACTTAAAATTGATGAAAATGAGACTAAGGTTGCATTAAGCCCCTCCCCCCCTCATTGATCCCTGCTGTGGTTGAAAGAGGGAGAGCCTATTTGGTCTTACCCAAGAGGTGCCCAAATAATATATCCATTTTCTGCATCTATTCATCTATCAGAAAAACAAAAATAAATGAATAGATTTGCACAATTCACAGGGGCACAAAATATGATTATAATTTTATACTTAAGGATTTGTGGATATTCTTTAACATAGCTTAAATGTGTATATGTACGACTGACTGGAATTTCAGGAATATTAAATAGAAAAAAGAATACAACTTACAGCTCCTTTGTTCATGCTCTTCCAAGTCTGATAGTCTACATTAAGGCCACTGCTTCGCCACCTATCATATCGAGCTTTTTCCTCAGGGTTTGTAAGAGTTTCTTTTGCTTCTAATAGAAGCTGGAAATCCTCACTTTGTACAGATTTGCATTTATCTGGGTGTTTTAATTTAGCTAAAGCTCTATATTCTGCCAGAATCTGGTCTGTCTGTAATTTAAAAATATTAAAAGCATCAAATAATTTCAGGATGGGGTCAAAGATGTCCTTCTAGAAAGAGGGAAGCGATGACCTGCACTACTTTTCCAGCTTAAAAGGACAGTTGTATAAAGGTTTGATCCCCCCCCCCCACAAAAAAAAGAAAATTACCAACTTGTAAAAGCGTAACAAAAACGCCCATAAAAACATTTTTATACATTTCTTAAAGTTTTTTTTTGCGCCCCCCCCCAAAAAAAAAGAAAGAAAAGAAACCTTGAATAAAATCCTGGAAACACCTTTGACCTCCAGCCATCTCTAAATTTCCCGGTCCTAATGAAAATCCTAAGTTTGCAGATTCCCCTCTCCCTCCCCTCAAGTCAACTACCCTATGCATAAGAAGTCGAGTGGTTATTGGTAGCAGAGGTTTATCCAAATCTCAAAATACCAATGATCCCAACCTCATTAACCCCTTTGAGTTTCTGCTAAAACCTCCTCCTTACACATGATAGAAAAAAATTTACTTATAACTGTAGATTTCCAGAAGTTTAATTAAGCAATACTCAGAATTTTAACATTCAGAAACTACACAAATCAATATCCCTTTGAGGAACTTCTATTTTCAGTATAATTCTTATTACAAAAGTGCATGCGAGCTCAATACCCTCAACTTCCGAAATTAATATATTTTCTCAATTCACCAGACTAAGACTAGAAAACCATCCTGTTATAAAGAAAGATGGGAAAATTATTTTCTTAACTTTTAACGATTGGCATCCTACCGATTTCTCAACCCAATACAACTTTTAATTCTCTTTGATGAGATAATCTGAGTATGTATCCAATTTAAGCTATTACTGCTTCATCCAATATATGCGCTCAATGTTTTTTTTTTATTATTATTAATCTCCTCATCAGAAAACCGAAGAGAAAAAGAAATTCATCAATAAGTTCCATACCAGGATGGATTGGACCAGTTTTGCCAGTTGCTTGGTCTGAAGTTGCACTGCCCAAAAGTGAAAATGACCTGAAAGTTCTGTTTTTCTAGTGACATGCGCCAAATGAACGATTCCCCCCCCCCCCCCTCAAAAAATGCCCCGATTCGTAAAATTCAATGCGCAACCGCCTCAATAAAGTGCCATAATGGCGCATATGCACCCCATCTGTCCGCTCAAGATTGTACTATTAAATTACCCAAATGCTAGAATTGTAGTCTTAGGTGATGTTAACAACTTAAAACTTTACCTGTAGCCTATGCACAGCTGAACCATATTTTTTTTAATTTACAATTTACATTTGGATCATAATAGTTTGTGATGGTCATTCCCTTATCTTAACCCAATCCAGAAAGAAGCTTGTTATTGCCTTTTGAAATAATCAAATATTTCAAAAAAATAGATGTTGCTTCACTTAAACAATAAAAGGAATATCAAACACTACGATTATGAAACTGCTAGCATTATCTAAAATTATCTTACCCCAATAAAGAAAAATGGTAGTAGCATGATGATGATTGTCTCCATTAAGTATATTTTACTTCACTTAGAAATTCTTTGTTAACTGGCATAAGAGTTGCTTAAACAATATTCCTCTCATCATTAAAACTGCATACAAATATTAAAGTTTTCAAAATGCTAATAACTCAGAAAATTTCTTTGGAAGGGTAACTAGCTCCCAGGAAGTTATGACGTTGATAGGCTCCAGGATGAGAATTTGATAAAAACTTTCCAGGAGCAGTTGAATACTAAAGTAGAGATTTTAAAATTTGAGAACATGGAAGATGGATAGAATAGTTTCAGGAAAACAATTTGTGAAGTCGCTGATGGTGTCTTAGGCAAGAAAGTTAGGGCTGCAGCTAGGAATATTAGTGAAAAAGCTTTATGTTTAATAGAGAGAAGGAGCTTGTTCAAGAATTATCTGAGTGATAGATCATATGATAACAAAAGGAATGTAAAGAAAGTGGAGATAGCATTCAAATATGAACTAAGAAGGTGTGAAGTGGAGGCCATGGATAAAATTGCCGAGGATCTGGAAGATGCAGCTAGATGACATAATAGTAAAATATTGTGCAGACACGTTAATAAATTGAGAGAGAGAGAGTAGTTAATCTAGAGTTTTCCCAATTAAAGATTTGAACGGGGCCACAATTAGTGATAAGGAAAGAGCTTAAGAGAGATGGGTAGAACATTTTAAGAATATGCTAAACCGAGATAGAGTTGCAGGAAAAGATATAGAGGAAAATGAAAAATTTCGTGATACCTTGAATATGAAGGAAGGTTTGCTTTGTGAGAAGGAATTAGCGACAGTACTAAAAGGATTAAAAAATAATAAGGCTTCAGGTGCTGATAATGTGGTAAATGAGTTTCTTAAATATAGCAGCTCTGAGGTTAGAAATAAGTTACTGAAGATTATGAATACAGTTTTTGAAAAAGGGGAAAGTACCTAGCGATTTTAGGAAAACATTAATTAAACCACTGTTAAACCACTGTATAAGAAAGGTGATAAGAGTAAGTGTGGTAATTATCGAGGCATTAGTCTGATCTCTGTAGGTAGCAAATTACTTAGTAATATGGTACTTTTTAGATTGATAGATGCTGTAGACATAGTTTTAAGAGAAGAACAGTGTGGTTTCAGAAAAGGCAGAGGATGTGTCAACCAAATTTTCACTGATAGAAGAGCTTTAGCAAAGGTCTTATCCTTGTATGGTATACCAGACAAATACATTAAAGTGATTAGTGCTATGTAAGAGAATAACACTACTGTTGTTAAGGTGGGAAATGAGGTTAGCAGCTGCTTTCATAAGAAATCAGGAGTTAAGCAGGTTTGGGTTCTATCCCCCTCTATATGCATCCTTTTGATGGATTTTGTCTTAAGAAGTACACAAAAGGCAATGGGAGACCATGGAATCAAACAGGGAGGAAAAACTCTCTTGAACTTAGATTATACTGATGATTTAAGCATCCCAGACAAATTGTGAGCAAAATGAATGAACTTTTAGAGGTTTTGTGAGTTCAAGGTGCTAGAATAGGCTTGAAAATAAATGTTAAGAAGACTAAGTCACTAAGGCTAGAAATAAGTGAAGATGAAAAGGTGACGTTGGGTAACGAAAAGATTGATCAGGTGGATGGCTTCACTTACCTTGGTAGCATAATTAGTAAAGACGGTGGGAGCAGTGAAGATGTTTAAAGTAGAATAGCCAAGGCTCAAGATGTTTTTTCACAGTTAAAAAACGTTTGGAGGAATAGGAAGACAAGTCTGTCAACCAAGATTATAATATTGGAAGCTACAGTCATGACAGTGGTTAAATATGGCTCTGAAGCATGAACGCTCCAAAAAGCAGATGAAGATTTGCTAGATGTTTTCCAGAGAAATTGCGTACAGATTGTTCTGGGTACCCAGCTGACTGACTGTATATCAAACAGTAGGCTGTACAAAAAGTGTGGTTCAATCCCGTTTTCTAGAGGACTATAATGAGAGATAGGTTGAGATGGCTAGGACACGTTCTGCAGATGAAGGATGACAGATTGCCAAAGATTGTCCTTTTTGGCCAACTATCTAGGGCTAAACGGAAAGCAGGTTGTCTGCAGTTGGGGTGGGAGGATGTCATCAAGAAAGATTTAAAGGAAACGGGAACTTCCTGGGAAAGTGTTAAGAGGGAGGCTTTGAATAGATTGGGATGGAGGAGGAGTGTGTGTAGCTGTGTTGGCCTCAGGCGTCTTGGTGCTGTGGTGGTTGTTAGTAGTAGTAGTAAATAAGAGTAGTTTATCCCAAGAATAACTATTCATGTTGTTACCAATCAACCTCGCAGCAAAGCTGTATCCAGGGTGTGGGGGTAGGAGGCTTGACCCCCCCCCCACAAAAAATGTTCGTCCAACTTGTAAAAACATTAAAAAAAAGCATATAAACAAATTGTTGGTGAGTTTATTAGTTTTTTTGTAACCCCTCCCCCCAAATAATCTTGGATACAGCCCTAACTCTAAGCATTGATAAATTTAGAAACAAAATTGAATAACATAATGAGATGTAAGAAGGCACAAAGCAAGGAGGTAAATTGCTAGACAAAGAATGTCTGGAACCAGAGTCTGAATTATGCCCCAAAAATGTAATTTTAAATATCTACCACCACCATCTTCTCTCCAAAGGCTACTGACCTTCAATTAACTAGAACAAAATTAAGTTTTTTAAAGTGAAACTTTCAGAGATAGACCTAGGGTGTTAATTTACTTACTGGACAAGCTTTCTGTAATGATTCAAAGAAGCTAGTAGAGTCAGGTGAATGGAACTTTAAGGAGTCAGCTGAAATGCAAAACAGTGAGAAAACTGGAAGTTTCTCTGGAAAGTAAATATAACACTACAGCATACATGAGGCCAGAGGAAAGTGTTCTGAGCCTAATTCCTCTGCTAAATTCAGAGCTATTAGGTGTTAGATAATTTGGGAAAATGTATCTTAAATTAAAAATCCTTAATATTGCTTAAACTCCAATTCAAATCATTGGAATTTTGCTACTATTAAAACTTTAAGTCCAGAAAAGTAGACTCTAACAAAAATTAAGGAAAGACATTCTTTTGTCAAAGTTTAAACTGGTTTTGAGTTTACCTAAAAACCTGTCTTGCATGAAATCTTCTAACTCTAAGAAATATAGGAGGAATAGAAACAAGACCTGGAAAAAAATCCTTCCAAGGACACAATTTTAGCCCCACATCTATTAATCTAACTAAGCTGTTTTACTACATCTAAGATAGCAAAAAAAAAACATCATCTACATTTTACCAAATTACAAGATAAAGCCTGGAAAAATTGCAGCTAAATAGTTGGTATATGATAGTAGTGGAGTGTTTGCTCCTGATCTGAACATGATAGTAACACAGTTCTTTCTTCACTGTATTCACAATTTTTCAATTCACTGATCTTCAGAATTACTTCTAGCTTAACTAGATCCAAACTCCCTCCTCATAAAAGTGCAGTTTATAAACTCTATAGAGCTAAAAAGTACTACATCCAAATTTTAGGGGAGTCAAATCACAGGTCATTTGGCCCCTCCAAAATCCTGCTAAATTTTGAAATATAGCCTACCTTTTTTGGTACTTTCAGTGAAAAATGCCTTTTTGGCACTTTCATTGAAAAAAAAATGGGCCCTTGAAAATATATTTTACCACCACATCCCACTACACTAGGATATAGCCCTAGGCTTGAAACACAAGTCTCTATTTTTTTTTTTTTTTTTTTTGAATTAGTTTTATTTGGCATTATGAACCAACTGATGACAATATCCAAGCATAGAAATAATGCAAACTCACAAAATGAGCAAACTGTTGTATGTAGCTTAGGGTACAATTTAAAGGGCAGTGATTTGCTTATTTGGAAAGCATATTAGATGGTACATTGAGTGGTAAGTTCATCTTTTAGCTAGTAAATTAACCAAAACATTGATGATTTTAATCGTAATTCTACTACCCTATAATAAAACTGGATATTGCCCAAAGCTATACATCAAACTTTTCTTAATGTTCCATAAGCTCAAGTTTAATTTACACATGCAGCCAGCAGTTGCCAAGGCCAACCAAACTCTTGGTATAATAAAAAGAACATTCTGCAGACAGCTCCAAGTGGGATTACCAAGCTTCTAAAGGACCCTATTCAATCAAAATTGGAACTTAGAATGTATATTTATACTGCATTCAATAATTGTAATAAATTAATCCTGGAATCTGTAGAGCAAAAAACAATAAGATGTAGAAAGTTTCAACATCTGCTATTTTCTGCCTGACTCCAAAGGCTTGAAATACCATCTCTTGCAATCCAACATAAGCAAGGAGATGCATAAACTGGTCTGTGACCAGGATATCATCCCAAACCTTTTCCTAATAGACAGTACATCAATAACAAGAGGGGATAAATTTAGAGTTTTTTTTTCTATTACTACACTAGGAAGAAAGTGAACATACCAATGGATCAATGGTGTAGCCAAGGGAGCAAGGGGGGGGGGGGCAGTTTTCCTGTGCACAGCCTCTGGGCAGGGCACCAAACTGAGTTTTTTTTATCAATATTATGATTTACTTATATTGTGATAGCAATGGGGAGGTGAGGGGGTACACAGACTGACATTTTTCCCATGGACTGAATATACAAGATGTACCTTCACACTGGATGCCTTTTTTATGCTCTTTCTAAATTTAATGCTTTGGCCTTGAAGATGAAAAGGGCAATATATGCCATTTTGGTCAAGAATGAGTTATGTATGTGTTGTGGGTGCCCTTTTATGCTCTTTCTAAATATACTCATTTGGCTGTGGAAATTAAAAGAGTAATATATATCATTTTGGTCAAAAATGAGTTATGTATATATTGTGGGTAAACTCAGCACAAGGAATCAAATGTGGTGCAGCGTTATCTGTCATGTATGTGTTTTGGGCAAAATCAGCACAAGGAATCAGACAGAGCAGCAAGAATTGTCTTATCTCATGCCATTATGAAGATAAAAAGAGATATGTGTCTCTTTTTTATCAGGTTTTGTTGCAATTGAAAATGAAAGAAGAGGATTATCTTGGAGACATTACCTTAAATTACCTTAAAAATTGCATTGTCCAGCAAAATAAGGAAAGATAAACACCATAAAATGGAATAATTTTGAATTTGCTCAGAATCCTTGAATTTAACTTATACCAGTGAAAAGAGCACAAAAAGTTGGCTTAGAATATACTTGCTTTAACTCAATTAGCCTCATCTTTCAGAACAACCATGGCCAACAAAATTTTTTCCATTTTTTGGCTCTCCTAAAGAGTTACAAAAATGGCATATGTTGCTCTTTCAATTATCACAGCCAAATTACTTCCTTCATAGATTTTATCTTTGCCCCTTAGAGCGATCCATAAAGTGGCATCCTGCTCCATATTAGAAAATGGTTATATTTTCTAATGGAAATACAAAAAGAATTATACTTTTCAAAATTTAGAAGAGGGTAAAACAAATTGATAAATATGAGATGGCTGACCCCATCTAAATAAAAGATGCTAATAAAACTAGTATTATGCCTACTAGAGCCCTTATTTTATGCTCTTTCCAAATATCATGGTCATTTTTCTGACAATTTACCCTACCCTGTCAGGCTAATAGTGCCCCATATAGCCATAAAAATATATTTCTCTACTGGGTAAATTTCTAGTTTAGCAACTTTTTGCTACCTTGGAAAGGGTTTAGGTTAGGAAATTTGAAACTTTCAGCAATGAATCCAGGGTCAAAAACATACTATAAGAAGGTATTGCCAAGCTTTTATGTTAACCCTCTTCTGATTTCTAACTCTTAAATATTTGCCTACTTGACAGGTCTATTACCTATTGAACTTTTGACAAAACAACATTTTACCTTAATTTTTATTTATCACTTTCTTTTTCTCTGGTTTTAGTTCTCAATAATGAAATTCCTTTTATTTTAGTAGAATTTTAAGCCATATCAAGGGGTTTTTACTAAATTTAGGAAATGTATTTGCAGATCATTGAAACCTCATAAATTGGGATTGAGCAGCTGAAATTACTTTTGTTGTACTTCATTTAAGCAGAAGATAAATTTTGCAAGGTTTCACTTTTATAACACAAAGATTTTAAAGGTAACTGCCCTCTAGAGGGAGAAGGAGTAGAGGTAGTTATTTCAAAATACCTTCCCAGGACATACTTTAGTCTGTGGATTCATCCCTGAAAGTTTTACTTTCCTAGTTTAACCCCTCTCCAAGATAGCAAAAAGTAGATAAACTGGAAATTTACTCTCTGCTGTTTTGCACCTTGTCTTCTTTGAAGACAAACAGCCTACACAATGTCTTCTTTGAAAACTGTTTTTTTTTTATATTACTGGCCTGGTGAGGAATTACATCATTTGGTATAAATTCAGGACCACTCTAGGTCATAAGGAGACAGATTAAGAGAACAATTCTTACTTCATAATATACACAATAATCCTAGGTAACATATTTTGCAGGGGGAGAACCTTTATACTCACTTCTTTTCTTGTTTTTCCAAGAAATCCATGAATTTCTTAGAACCTATATATTAACAGAGTATAGCCTAATCCCACACCCCCTAATGTGTAAATATGTACCCAAAATTGCATTCTTAATTTACATATAGCCTTTATTTGCATCACAAATGAACTTTACCCTTGCCCCATGATGTGCAAATACATAGGCTACCCTGATTTGGATATATTTAGGGGTGGGGGTTAATTTCAATTGTAATGCAAATGAAGCTCATATTTAGATTCAGAATGTAATTCTGGGTATATATTTACATATTAGGGCAGTGGGAATATTTGCTAACAGGTTCTAAGAAATTCATAAATTTCTTAGAAAAACTGGAAAAACAAGGATAAAGGTTCTCCCCCTAAAAAATATGGGATATCCACCACATGGCTTATATGGGAGTAAAGTCTATATGTGATGCAAATGGATGTTATATTTTGATTGAGGATGCAATTCTGGGTATCTAGCCTACATATTATGGAGTAAGAATTGTTCTTATGTCCAGCTGGGATCCTAGGCTTAAAATACTGGTTGGCCTGATGGCTAATTCAAAGATTTGTATATATATACACTGTCAAATTAGCCATTTGGTGGTATCCCCCTTATCATAAATGACAATTGCCAGTGAGATAGAGTGGCGATGGCTGATTAGTATGAAATGATTTGAAAATTAGGTTTTAGCCTAAATATGCTGCAGCTTCACACCAGCCTAAATCCTAAGGGATGGTATTACCCTTCCTCCTTCTGGTGTCTATTTTAGCATTGTACTGGTCAATGTTTTACAAACAGACCAGGTGTAGCACTACAGACTCAAAGCAGTTACAGCCAAAATGTAGTCGATGATGGGCTAAATGCTTGTACTTACTGAGGAGTGAGGGGAGCAGTTCAAAACCTTATAGTAGTCTACGAAATAAGTTTTCTTTTCAAACAAAACTTCCATTCGGCATTTAAAATAATATTCTTCTAAAGCATGTTCTTCATTTTCAAATTAGTGCTTGCTTCAGAGGGATCTGCAATCGATAAGATTATATTTAATCAGTTTATAAAGAGAACGCTAAATGTCAGGCTGAGCAAATCTTTTCGTAAAGCAAATTTAAATTAATTTTCCTTTTCACGCATGACTTCAATTATCATCAATTGAACACTAGTTGATTATTTTCGTTATAAAAAAAAGCCAATATGAATAGTTTTGGAATGAGTCGAATCAAATTTCAAAAATTATCCATTTAAAGCATATCCTACAAAGGTTATATCTCCTGAAAATCCCGGTTTTCAGGGATAAATAGACCTAGGATAGGTCATGCAGAAAAAACTGTTTTATTTTTAAGTCCTTGATACTTTAATCAGTAAAATTAGTTTGTGTTACAATAAAAAAGGCATAGAAACATGAAAAGAAATCTAAAAGACGGGGTGAAAACATACATGTGATTGTACTTTCGATCATTTGCCCTAAAAGAGCCCTCTGGCTATTAATTCCATATTATATCTGCAGTTAATAGAAAACGTTGTAATATTTACAGTATATTTTCATCATATATACTCTGCTAAATATTTTCATGCTGTAGCTTTATAGAAATTCACGTAATACCATAGCTGTCGGGCACATTATAGAAATTATTACATATTACTGATAATCGCGATCCTTATCTTCATTATGGCAAAGTTGACCGACTGAGAATAGCATTCCGTTCATCAGATTTCATTTTTGCCGAGATAATTGCCATATTTGCCTTTTCAGTGGCAAAATATAGTGTTGCCTATAGTAAAGGCTATAAGGCTTCAATGTTTTGTTGCTTATTTTTTTTTCCCCAGAGGCACTTCATATGGAAGGGGTCGTCGTGATTATGGAACTACTTCAGTGGAGTCTCATTCGATTGGAAATCGGAAGTTCTAGTTCCTTTTTAAGAGTCGAAAATCATCGAAAGGCAACTAGCCCCCCCCCCGTCCCGCCCTTTTTTCTCTAAATACATCCGATAAAATTTTTTATATAGCCATTTTGTTACAAATAGTTCAAAAATCATGTAACAAAAACTCCGGGGTCGACACAGCCTCAAGGGCCCGGGGGCAGGCGTTATAAGTGTGGGTATATATAATTCTGGTAGAAGGGATGTCCGTATGAACTTCAAAGAGGGCTCATTTGATTGGAAATTGAAAGTTGTATTTCCCTTTTTAAGAGTCAAAAGGGATCGGAGGGCATATACACCTCCCCCCCTCTCCACACACACCCTCTTTTCCCCAAATGCATTCGATCAAAATTATGAGATTGCCAGTTTGTTTGAAATAATCCAATGATCAGATAACGAAGACTTTGGGGTCAACATACCCCCCCCCCTAGATCCCGGGGGAATGGTTGTAAATTATGCCCTGGGGCATATAGATTTTTTTATGGAAGAGGTGGCCGTTTAAACTTCAGAGGACACTCGAATAATTATAAATTGAAAGTTAGAGTTTTAGAGATAGAGTTTTATGCAAGAGGTGGTCGTTTAAACTTCGAAGGAGACTCAAATAATTATAAATTGAAAGTTCTAGTTCCATTTTTAAGAGTCAAAAGTGATCCAATGGCAACTAGCTCCCCCCCCTCCTCGACCGTCTTTTCCCTAAATACGTCCGATCGAATTTTTTGTTCAAAATAGACCAAAAATCAGATAACAAAATCTCCAGGGATACCCCCCCCCCCATATTCCGTTTTTAAGAGTCAAAAGTGATCCAATGGCAACTAGCCCCCCCCCACAACCCTATTTTCCCTAAATATGCGATTCGAATTTTTATATAGCCATTTTGTTCAAAATAGACCAAAGATCATATAACGAAATCTTCAGGGATAACATAGCCCCCTAGAACCCGGGGGCAAGTGTTGTAAGTTTTGCCCCAGGTGCATATAAGGTTTTTATGGAAGGGATTGTTGTATAAACTTCGAAGGGGGCTCAGTCAACTGTAAATATAAAATTCTAGTACCCTTATTAAGAGTCAGAAGTGATCGAAGGGCAACTATCCCACCCCCAGCCCTTTTTTACAAATGCATCGGATCAACATTTTTATATAGCCATTTTGCTCAAAATAGTTTAAAGATCAAATAGCGAAAACGCCGGAGTCGACACAACCCCCAGAATCCGGGGGCAATTGTTGTAAGTTATGCCCTGGGGGCATATAAGGTTTTATTTAAGGGGTGGTCATATAAACTTCAGAGATGGCTCATTTGACTGGAAATTGAAAGTTCTAGTTCCCTTTTTTTAGAGACAAGGCTACAGCGTTGCCTATAGTAAAGGCCATAAGGCTTCAGTATTTTTTTCCCCCAAGGGCACTTCATATGGAAGGGTTGATCTTATAAACTTCGGAGGGGGCTCATTCGATTGGAAATTGGGTTTTGCCATTTTGTTCAAAATAGTCAAAAAGTAAAATAACTATAACTCAGGGATTGAAAACCCCCAACAGCCCCCGGAAAAGGGCTGCCACTACAAAAAATTACTGTTAAAGAGTAAACGAAACCCCAAATGAACAGAAATTAAAATTTACTACCATAGCGAACATAAAGATAACAGATGCAAATATAAATAAATGAATAAATCTTATATAGCTTCAATATTTTTTTTATGATTTTCACTCGGAGGTGCTTCATATGCAAGGGGTGCTGCTATAAACTTCGGAGGGGGCTCATTCAGTTGGAAATAATAATTTTTAGTGCTCTTTTTAAAATCAAATGTAATTGGAGGGCACCATGCCCTCCTTCCACGTCCTCTTCTCCCCAAATACTGCCAATCAAAATTTTGAGACGGCCATTATGTCTAAAAAATCAAAATGTGAAGTAATTAAAATAATTATACCTCGGGGGTTGACAAAACCTCCTACTGCCCCCAGGACAAGGGCTGTAAGTTATGCAAGCTGTCCATTTTTCATATACTTATAAGGTTTTTATCAAAGGGGTGATCGTATAGACTTCGGAAAAGGCTCATTCGATTTAAATCAAAAGTTCTAGCTCTGTTTTTAAAAGCCAAGAATAATCGGACGGTAAGCAACACCCCCCCCTCACGCCCTTTATTTCTAAATGCTCCAATCAAAATTTCGAGTTCGCCATTTTGTTCAAAGTTGTCCAAATGTCAAATAGCTGTGGTTCCGGTTTGAACCCTCCCCAGCCCTGGGGGAAAGGGCTGTCAGTTATACTAGCAGCCCATTGTTAAAATATAAAGCTTCTATGGAAGGCGGGGTCGTATAAACTTTGAAGGAAGTTCATTCAATCCGAAATCGAAATTTATTATGCCCCTTTTAAGAATAAAAAGTGATCAAAAAGTAACTAGCCCCCTACCCCCCCCCCCCTATGCCTTTCTTGCCCAAATGCATCTTATAAAAATCTTGAAATGGCCATTTTATTCAAAATAGTCCAAAATTCAAATTACTATAACTTAGGGGTTGGAAAACCTCCATAGTCCCCGGGGCAAGGATTATACCTTATGTAAGTTCCCTATTGTTAGAATATAAGGTTTTTGTGGAAAGTGTGGTCATATTAACTTTAGAAGGGACTCATTTGAACGGAATTAGAATCTTCTAGTTCTTTTTTAAGTCAAAAGCGATTAATGGACAACTAGCCCACGCCCCACTTTCTCAAAGGGCTACATTGTTATAGTATACATTGTTTACTATAATATTTTCTTTACTTTCTTATTTTTTACTTTGATATTGGTACTTTGATACTAGTTTTTATACTTCGATGAAAGTTTGATGTTTAAAAAAAAAAAAAAATCAATTTAAGCATTACTCGCTTTAAGATTTATTTATTCTTTAATATTAGTACTTGCTGTATGTTTTTTTTTGCTATGATTGTTTATTTAATTTCTGTTCGTTTTGGGTTTCGTTTGTTCTTTAATAGTAATTTCTGGTCGTTTTGAGTTTGAATTTTAACAGGTACTTGTATCTGCTGATCTTGAGTTTAATATGGCCTTTACTTTTCTTTGAAAAACTTTTTTTCATGATTTTGTTTTTTTAATTAATAGCCATGAAAAAGCACCAATGGAGACAAAAATTGCCAGAAAAAGGAAATAAGTGCCGACGACTTCTCCACAAAATACAATAGTGTAGATACGGCTGTAGTACAATATCACCTTAATATTATTAAACTTCTGTTGCAAATTGATATTCAGCCGAAAATAGAGTTGCCTTGAGCTCCGTGTGAATTTATTGTTTTTCGTCCCAAAAAGATAATTTCCCCATTTATATGGATCATTTTAATGGACTTAGTCCTAAGGAGCACAGCAAAGGCAATGAGAAGACACGGAATCAATTGGCGAAGTAAAACCCTTCTATACTTTGATTGTGCTGAAGATTTAAGCATCCTAGATGAAAATGTTAGCAAAATGAATAAATTTTCGCAGGTTTTGAGGGTTCAAGGTGCACGAATAGGTTTGAAAATTAATTGTAAGAAGACTTAGTCACTAAGACTAGGAATAAGTGAAAGTGAAAAGGTGATGTTGGTTTACGAGAAGATCGATCAAGTGGACAGCTTCACTTACCTAGGTATTACTATTAGTAAAGACGCTGGGTGTAGTGAAGATGTTAAAAGTAGAATAGTCAAGAGCCAGGGTGTTTTTCTTTTTTGTTTTTTCACAGTTAAAAAAATTTCGGAAGAATAGGAAGACAAGTCTGCGAACCAAAATTAAAATATTGGAAGCTACACTAAAGACAAGGGTCAAGTATGTTCTGAAACGCTGGCGCTCCGAAAGACAGAGGATTTGCTAGATGTTTTCCAGAGAAATGGCCTACGGATTACTTTGGGTACCCAACTGACTGACCGTATCTTAAACAGTAAGCTATCCAAAAAATGTGGTTCAATCCTGCTTTCGAGGGCTATAATGAGAGAAAGGTTGAGATGGCTAGGACAACACAACAGCAACAGCAACTTTATAAGAAAATCGAAATATATTTTCTTGTGATTATTATCTCTTCTAATCAGCAGTTGTACCAAACCAATTCTGCTCAAGTCATCCTCAGGGCTATACTGTGGTGTTTATCCTCCCCATAATATAGTGCAGACGGTTTGATATCATCTATTTTCCCTTCTTGTTTTTAGTTTTATTTTTGTGTTTTAAAGCTTTTTCCAATAGGCAATGATTAGAAGTCCTCCAAAAAAAAAAGTCCCCCCAGATCCCAAATCGAATTCCAGTGAAAGTGTCATAGTGAAAGATACCCATCCTGGCTGGTCAAGCACCCTATCTCAAAGTTGTAATGATAGCTCCAATTCGGAGAATATGACAATGATAAGTGTAAGGGCTAATGTAACCATAAACGATGATAATGGGTTTCAAGAGGTCCTCTCTAGAAGTTCTAAAAAAAGGAAAAAAATCTCCCCCAATTAAAAGCATTTCCCCTCTCCCTGCCCAAGATTCTCCCTCCAAAAACTTAGGAATTTACCTTAAAATTACTCCCACTACCCCCTTTGAAATAAAAATGATCACTGCAATAAGAGTTGCAATTTTTAAATTGTTAAAATCAATGTTCTCTCTTAACATTAACCGTGATGGATCTCTGCTAATAGCTGTAGAAGATCAGAAATCAGCAGATACAATAATTAACCTTAAATCCCTTCTGAATACCCCAATTATTGCATCTAATTGGAACCCAAAACAATCACCAACAAAAATAGTAGTTTATAATGTTCCCCAGAGATATCTACTCAGGAGTTAAAAGAAGGCCTTTCAGATAGGGCTGGAAACACATTCCCAGTTGAGGATGTTACCCAACTTGGTAAACCTAACTAATGGCATAGAAACTAGTAGATTCTTCTTATTCACACTAAAGGATAAAATTGACATCCCAGAAAAATTAATCCTATTTGGGCAAATCAAACCACACAAAGAATACAAACCTAAGCCTATTCAGTGTCAGAAGTGTTTCAAACTGGGACACACGACAAACAAATGCAATGAAATTCTCCAAGAGTGTAGTAATTGTAAATCCTTCCATCCTAAAGAGCTGACAACTTGCAACAACACCCAGCCTACATGCATCAATTGCAAAGGCCCGCATGAATCTACAAATAAATCATTATGCCCTGCATACAAAAAAAGAGCTCTAAACCTCCAAATCTCATCAGAAATGTCCATCCCATACACATTTGTAGCAATGTAAGCAAATGCTGCCCAACAATCCCAAATAAAGCCTATAGTGAAACCAACCAAAATACACGCGTCACTCGCCCTCAATGCATCAAGCACCCCTTATAAAGAGCTATCTTGTAAGCCCCCTAGCTCAAATCCCTATCAGAAGGAATCACTAAGCCAACACGCCTCCTTTTCCGGTGAGATGAGGCTAGCCTGGCCCTCCCTCCCAAGAAGAAACAAACCAGAAACACTACCAGGAATCAATCCCTTAACCAACAAACAGGATGCACTACCAAAAATGCCATCCCCAAATATATGCTTATTCATTCTAAACTGTGAACATACATGAACAAACTGTGAACTGTGGCCATGAACATACATCAACTACAGAAAACAAAAATTATTGCAGAATTGGCAAAAATCTACATCCCAGATGATATGCTCATTCAAGCAAAAAAAGATCTTGCTTTACTTTTAAAAAAGCTGAACATTGATACACAGTCATATGAAGAATAAATCAACAACACAACATTTATCAATACTCCAATGGAATGTAAGATCACTCACAGAAGATAAGCTAAATGAACTAATATCATTTATGAATAATAATTCCATTAATATTGCTTGCCTCCAGGAAACTCATTTAACCCAAAATCAACAAATTAAGTCTCTGGGATATACTTTCCTGAGAAAGGATAGATCTTCAGAGAGAAAAGGAGGTGGTGTAGCTTTATTAGTTAATAATAATATAAAATTTTGTGGCATCAATTTTCCAGATTTTGAAAATGATGTTGATGTAATTGGTACAAGTGTTTGGCTGAATAATTTAAAAACCTACATAATAAGCTTTTATAACCCTAATGGCCAAACTACAGATGCCAAGGATTTCTTTAATTATATAAATAATTCTAATATGTTAAAAAATATCATTATTTGTGGTGATTTCAATGCCCACAGCCTTTTGTGGGGGAATAAACCAGCAAATAAAGCTGGTAAATTTATTGAGCATATGACTTCAAATAAAAATGAATTAGCTGTTGCTACCCCTCCAAATCTGAATACATATTTCAACCCCAAAAGTGGCAAATTCTCCACAATTGACCTACAAATTGTGTCTTTAAATTTTTTGAACAAAATTTACATAAATAAAATTGATAGTCTATGTACAGACCACTTTGCTATAGTTTGCTTCCTAAATGAACCTGCTGAAACTTTATCTCATACCTCCAAATATAATAACACTAAAGCAAATTGGTCTATGTTCCAAAATAAGCTAAATGATGAAATTACAAGTTTCACCCAAAGTTCATGCATTTCTAACACAACAGTTGACTAACATGCTGAAGCGTTGACATCTTTACTAACAAATTCAGCTAATCATGCTATCGCCAGGACAACACCTAAGAAAACATTTCCTAAACAAATTACTAAAGCATGGTAGACAAATGAGTGCCTAAATAAATGGAGGATAAAAAAGGCAGCTAGGACAGAATTCATAAAAAAAACCAACATCTACTACATATTTAAAAAAATTACAAGCAGAATCTAATCTAAAAAGGACTATAATAGATGCTAAATATAAATACTGGAATAATTTTGCAAATAATCTCTCCAGAGAAATGCATGAGCCAATTATAAATAAAGTCATAAGCCACATATGTGGGAAAAATACTTCTCCCAACCCACTCCTGTATGAGCTTATACATAATAATACCCATTATGACAATGATAATGAAAAGGATAACCTATTTGCAACTCTTTTTGTTAATAAGCTAACATCAAATAATCAAAGCAAACTGTCCACAATTCCTATGAACCCTAGCTACCAACCACGTCCAGGATCCAAGTACATAACTAATCCATTTTCAATCCAGGAATTGAATAATGCAATGCATCATATTAGGTCCAAAACTAGCAGAAGTTAAGACAGTATGCACCCTTCATGGATAAATAATCTCACACCATCATACAAACAAGAACTGATAAATTGTCATAATCACGCTTGGGCATCTTCTAGCTTCCCCAATATATGGAAATGTTCGTCCCTCCTACCAATCCTAAAGAAAAATAAACCAAAAGATAACCCTGAGTCTTATAGGCCCATAATGATTACACCTGTGATGGGGAAAATAATGGAGAAAATGATTTATCACAGACTCCTCTGGTTTGTTGAGAAAAATAAAATGATCCCACACACTCAAACTGGATTCAGGAAATACCACTCCTCAACAGATGCTTTCATTTTGCTAACAAATGCAATAAATGAATCTTTCTCAAAAAATAATATCCTAGTGGCAGCTTTCCTAGATTTTGAAGGAGCATATGACAATGTGAACCACCAAATCCTTTTAAATAAACTTGCAAACCTTGGAGTACCTCCTAAGCTAGTATCCTTTATTAAGTCCTTCATAGAAGTGCGAGGTTTCATTGTTTGTGTTGGTTCAGCCTCTTCACCCCAAAAGACAATATCCAAAGGGCTACCTCAGGGAGCAGTCCTCAGTTGCCTCCTATTTGCCCTATATCTCTGGGACATGAACCTACCCCACACGAATCTACAATATGCTGATGATCTGGTGCTATGGTCATCTGGCAACACCTTTCAGATAGCACAGTCAAATCTGCAAAAGTCACTTTTCCAGTTTGAAAAATTCTCTCAACATTCAGATTTACCCATTGCACCCACCAAGTCAAAAATAATCCAATTTCACCGGAAGCGAAACCATGTTAATGCAAAACTAACTTTAAATAAAACAACTATTCCAGAAGATAATAATATTAATTACCTAGGTCTCATGCTTGACCAAAAACTTAATTTCCACCTCCACATTTCAAACACAATAAAAAAAATGTTATAGTAAAGCAAATATACTAAAAAGACTTCTTTCCACACCCTGGGGTTGTAAGGAAAAAACCTTACTCCAGTTTTATAAATCACATATAAGACCCCATATTGACTATGGGCTCATTGTCTATGGTGCATGTGCAAAGACCCAGATGCAAAAAATCGAAACAACACAAAATGATATAATACGTCTCATATTTGGTCTTAGGAAGCCCACAAGCACCAAGTTTCTGCTTATGGAGAGTGGATTAACAGCAATAAGGGAGAGACGTAGCTTTCTCTTGATAAAACATCTTACAAAAATTGAATCAAATAGCTCACACACATTACATAATTGGTTAAGAAATCCAGCCATGTATAGAGGTATTGCAGATGAATATGCCAATATTCAAAAGAAGTTCCCTGTACCAGCAAAGTCTATTGCACCTACTTTCCCCCAATCCCCTCCATGGAATTGGTCATTTCCCATAATAAATACTGAATTTTCAAAATGGAATAAAGATTTAACCCCCATTGCTTTTGTCCAGAAAAAATATGCATAAATTAATACAATCACCTATAAAAATCACTTCCAAATATTTGTGGATGGGTCAATAATGAATGAGAAGGTTGCAAGTGGTGTTTTCCTTCCTCATCTGAAAATTGCAATGGGTGAGAGATTATTTAATAATTTATCTATAATGTCTGCTGAGTTAAATGCCATAATCATGGCATTAGAACACCTTAACCAAAACCAATCTTTGATTGAAAATTCGAATAATATTATCATCTATTCCGACTCTTTATCAAGCCTTGAGTTGCTGGCCTCAGCTCCTCAATATAAGTTGGACATTGACACTTATCATTGTCACAGTATTATTGATAATCTTGCTTCAAGTGGCATAAAAACTTTCAGTACATTCCTAGCCATTCTGGCATAAGTGGTAATCATCAGGTTGATGAAATAGCAAAAAATGCTATAAATATTGACCAGCCAAGTGTGAGACCAATCCCAATTAGAGATATTTACCGATGGAGGCTATCAGATATTAATTTTAATAAGATTAATCCTATCCTTTCCCCCTTTCCCAATAAGTATCTTTCTAAAATTTATCATAGAATTCGTTCTGGAACAAATGGACTAAATTTCCTTGCATTCTCATATAAGCTTTCTAATTCAAGTTGTTCAATTCCCCTGTCCCCTCTTTGCAGGCATTGTAATATGAATAATGAAACAATTGACCATTGCCTATTTAAATGTAATATATTGGCGGCTGCACCGCATACCTTGCTTTGTAAACTTTTAATATACTTTAAAGACAACAAAATCCCACCATCAGACAAGAGCCTAGCCAACTATACCTGCACACAGAGCATAGAAATTGACATCTATCATCTTATATTTGAACTCCTAGAGTCGAAAGATCTACTGAAAGATATCTGAATATATATAGTAAATATGAGGCAATCAAGCCAGTAGCTCTGTAGCCCACAGAGTGAAGCAAAAGGAAAAGGGCTAAATAGTTTTACTGAAAAGCCTGCTTGCTGTTAAATAGAAGAAGAAGAACACGTTCTGCGCATGAAGGATGAGATTTCCAAAGATCATCCTTGTCGGACAACCCTCTAAGGGCAAACGTAAGGCAGATCATCGCCGAATGCAGTAGGAGGATGCAGTAAAGCTTCTAAAGAGTGTATAGAGGGAGGCTTTTAATGGATTGGGATGGAGGAGGAGCTTGCTTAGCTGTGTTGGCCTTAGGCAACTTGGTGCTGTAGTGAGTCTTTAGCAGTAGTAGCATTGAATGGCTGGTCTACATCACAGCTGGAGTATACGGTGTGATTAGGGTATCAAAAGATTTGATTGGTAAGGATAAATCTTTTTTCTTAACTAAGGGGGAATCTACGCATTGGACTCCATCCCAAACCATGGATCAGACTCTTTTTAAGTCTCCGAACTCCATCACTGATTTAGGCACCGAGTCCAAAAAACTTCAAAAATTCAAACCTTTGAATAACAATTCAAACCTAAGAAAAATGAATCAATTCAACAATTAATATTAGGTATAGGTTCAGCAGATTTTTTTTTTAGAGAAACTCTTCAATGAAACTGAAAACATAAAAGTTTTTATGATAAAGCCCAAACTAAACAAGAACACTAATCCAATACCTGGTGAGCAAAAGCCGCGAACTTGTTAAAGCAAGAAATAAATATAGATAGAAGAATATAGATAAGTAAATATAGATAGAATTAAATAGAAGAAGCAAACTTTCATCTAAATTCGCTCTAAATTTCCTCAACTCCCTTCCTGCGAGTCCTTATTTTGAAAATCTTGCCGATTCTTATGGATTTGCTTTGAGAAAGTCCAACAATGTTGAAGCCAGAATTCAGACAGGATTCTAAACTACTAGCCTATCTAAAAGAGTTAGATTAACGCAGGAAAAGTGCCCAGTGTTTGAACGACATCAAAGCAACTAAACATGTTCTGTTGAATGTATTGAGAGTTCATTAAAAATTAACTATGACATTCAACGAAAAGAAAAGTAGTCTAGAATTTTAAAAAAGCTCAAAAACGACATATATGTTACTTATTCACTTTACATTTATTCTATATACATTTTTATTTTGTACTATAGCTAGACTAATCCCTCTTTACAATTTTGTTTGAGAATAGGGGTGGAAAGGGTGAAATAATGTCTGTAAATTTAGTGTCATGATGAAATCTTGTTTTTAGAAACTGCTTTAGTAGCCTTTTCCCTTATTATACAGGCGTTTAAAATGGTTGAATGATAACAACGATCAAACAGTTTTATGAAATTTCATCATGAACTTATCAAGTTGAACAACAAGCTGAAGAAAATAAGCTTTCGTTCTTTATAAAAATAATTTTTCCAGAGAACCAACATTATTCGACTTTGAATAAAAACAGAAAGCAGAAACAGAAAAACTTATTCAATGACTTAAAGACCCTCTTTTTTAACAGAAGATTTAAATATGCATAGTAGAGGGAAATTTGGATTCCTGTGATAACCTAGCTTAATAAATACCGCAAAGGCCTAAAAAAATAAGGAATGAACCAGATAAAACAATTTTATTTCACAGACTTTAAACACAATAACTTTCAAAATTACAGACATACAGAACTCGAAATCAACCTAGAAGGCCGCACAGAAGGGGAGGATAGTTAATAGTTCATGGATTTCATCCCTCATTATCAAGTCTTCAAAAACTTCACACTTAATGAAAAAAGAAGCATATCACTTTTCTGAAAGATAAATTTCAACCCCCAAAGCCCAGTCATGACAAGACGATATATTGTGTCAAGCAAAAATAACCAAGCAACGCCAATAAGTGAATACAGGCTTATATGGTTGCCTAGAAGTGAAGTTCTCTAAAATCTTTCAAGAAAATTTGTCAAAAAAGAAAAAAACCTCATGGAAAAATAATTTATATATTCCACTGGGATTCGATATTTAATAATGAATCGTTCAAACAGGAAGCTTTAATTATTAAATACAATTTTTTGACATACAAACGAATTTTCGATCGTCACCCAAAAAAGAAGTGAACTAACTATTCGTCTACATGCTGATACAGTTTTCATCAGTTAGCGGCAAATTCCGCTGCAAACCAAGGCAAAATTCGACTCCTGCAAGAGCCTAACTTAAAGGTCAAGTCGCATTGAGATTTTACTGACAGCAAGATTTAGCTAGTTCTAACTCAGGCCAATCAGATTTTTCATAGTTTTCTGATTGGCTTAAAATCGAATTAGCTCAAATTAGCGGCAGCTAATTTCCGGTATTAGTTAAATCTCAATGTAAATGGGCCTTAATAGAGCTTTAAATTGATTATAAAATTTGCCTGAAATCACCGAAAGATCTACACTGTAAAAAAGTACGGGAAGCCATTTTCCTTTTGTAGTTTCCATTTTTCCTGTTCTGTTATACGCTCTATTTAAATGTGTGCTTTATTCATTTGGTATTTTCGTCAACCATTAAATTCGAGCTTTTAGCATAAAACACGATTTCATTTATTACTTAAAATTAGGTCGACGAGCCGATAGACGAATCACAAGTCAACGGACCCGCATCCCAGACACGTGCTTTGCAACGGCTTCATACTCTGGCTAAAATTTGCTTTACAGTTGCTCTGAGAAGTGACAAGAGCACTTTTTGGGCAACTATACAGACGAATTTTAGACAAAGGATAATAAAATTATGATCAGGGCGGAATATTTTTTTCCAAAATAAAATGTATTTATGAAGTTTGAACAGCTTAAAACGGGATATACAATTTCAAGCTTTACTAAATTATGTTAATTTCCTTCTTCGGATAAATAATGCTAATTTCCTTCTTCTTGAAAGTTTCTATACGAAAAGCGGAAAATTTACCAAAATTACAATTTCTCCTTTTCACAAATTTCATTACGATTTCTGAAAGCGGAAAATTTGATTATTTCGTCGTTCATTTGACTTGAAGATAATGTCCTTCAGGGAAATCGATGCCCCGGAACGTGTCATATAAGAACAAGGGACAAAATGGAAGCTACGGGTCAAAATCCTTTTCTCCCAAAAACATCTACATAATCTACACATTATTCATTCTGTTATGTAATCCGGAGTAGTCTGCTACTCATTTGTCAAATCAGCAACATCATTAAATCAGCAAGTTGATTAGTTTGCTAAAAGAGGCAAAAATTGTGCCATTATAATGGGTATTATGGGGTTTCGTATTGATATATTTACTCATTCCTTTTTTGGCATGAGCTTGATTATTCACTGCCACATATACTATTAACAACTCATTTCTGCGCCGTGCCAGCTGAGGTAAATACGGCGTCACAAACTCTTCCCCCCCCCCTAATCTGTTTAAAGCTTTACTCTTTTAAGACCTATTTAAGTACTAGAGCCACATAAAGTATTTATCCTTAGCCAACGAGCAAAAAAAATACTCAGGGTTCGCCCAGAGTATACTTTTCAAAAATACCCCACCACGCCGCTATTATTCCCCGGAGCAGTAAACTAAAAGCGATAATTTCATCTGCTCCTTTTGCTCAGTTCGATGGCAGTTCGATGTTCGATGCTCAGTTCGATGGCTTATCCCAGATGAAATAAAATCTTCGGCAGTTTTTCATTTTCGGCAGAATTGCATCAAAGATGGTAATACAAAGTCATGTATTAAGGAGAGGCGTATACGCCTCTCCTTAATACTAATCCACTAATCATACCTCTCCTAATCAATAAGACCCTAAGGGTCTTATTCCAGGGAGGGGTCAAGTTTTGTCAAATCTTTAGAAAAAAAACAAATCACATTAAAAATAGAGCAAATTATAAAAAATCAAGGGAATTGAGAAGGAGGCAAGGACTCCAGAACAGCCTGCCCCTATGTATGTGCCTGATATGAGAAGAATACAACCGGATGTAAAGTAAGTTCTAGCTAAAATAAGGAGATATACCCCTTTGTACTAAAATTAAATTGAGAAGACATTTAGAGGATTTGTTTTCACCTTTATATCGAAATTACCCCATTCTATTCATATTAAACTACAGTCACATTTGTGTTAAATTATCATAGCATATTTTAGCTTCCTCGCACTCTCCCTTTTCTTCTTTTATTCTCCTTTCACTCTTTCTCATATTAAATTATTATACATGTGCCGGCTTCACTATCCATTATTTAGCTTAGGAAATTTTGAATAATATTCCGAGTGGCATTGGTGGGGCTGAGCAAACTCTTATATTTAGAAACAGAATAAAGAAAATTTCTTAAATGATGGCTTATAGTACTTTAGACTATTTAAAAGAAAAAAAAATTATTTTTTTTTCTGCTTTTTTTTTATGATCAGGGTATATTAAGAGGATGTTTTGATTTTTTTTGCATTTTTAAATCATTGATTAATCGGTTGAGAGTCAAAGGATTGCACCCGTCTTTTACCAGGCGCTTTGTTATTCTTAAATGATATTTAAAACAACAAACTACCCCCTTTTTTTGGTGGTTATTATTAAATTATGTTCATCTTATAGCAAATTGTAAATGAATTAGTTCAGTTCAAAAGTTGGGTATATCATACTTTAGCTTCCTCGCATTTTTTCCCTTTTCTTTACGTGAAACACCAATTTTCAAATCGAAGGGAAAATTACGAAAAGGTCAATTACCATCAATTGGACGGGTAAATCTTCCTCATCAACTAAAAATTCGGCTGGGATTTCAGTTAAGCATGGCTAATCCAGCTTTGTGGTCAAAAGAAGGATGAAAAGACGGCTAACTTCTAAAAGACTAACCTTTTTAAAACTTCAAACTTTTTCGCATGCTGACCAGTGGTCTGCGTTGCGCAGGTACCGACCCCCTGATTCGATGCCTTCGGCCGGGAGTGCAATACGTGGTTGGGGGCAAATCATCAGACGAAACCCACCCACTAAATTGCAAACTAAACATAAACTATTAAAGCATAAAGATATATAGTCTATTTCAGTTTTACGTTACAAATAGAGTTTAAAAAATACGCTTTTGTTATTAAAAAAAAAAAAAAACCTGGATTGCCCACGACTAATCCAACTCTATTAGAAAATGGCTAATGGAAAAGCTGTTCACGTAATTATATTTCTATACAATTTATTCAACACGATGGGGAAACGAATAAACTACACTGTTTTAACCTTGGGGGATGGGGGGGGGATTCACTTAAGATTTTCTTTTTGGTCAACTACTTAAAGTGGGCGACAAGGTTGCTACTTGTCACTGTAAGAAAGACCCAGCAAATGATACATCAATTCGACACCCTATGCACCAGCAATGGCTCTGGAGGATATTTATCCATTATCCTTTACTTATAGAGGTGTATCTTAAGTCCTAGTAGCACGATTTTCCTGTACTTGAACGTACTTTATCCTTTTTTTTTGGCGGAGGGGTGAGCAACTTCTGACCATTCAAAGAGCATTATTAAGAAACTCGCTAATTTCTTAACAATGACTAACTTTTAAACCTATTTTCCTTTTTTGGGTCCAAATTTTCAAATATCGAAAATCAACGCTAATTCTTCGTGATTTTTTTTTTTATAACTTTTATTCGTTCTCATTTAAGAAACGTTTATTCGTGAATAGAGGTTAAATATAATTACGTGTTTTTCAAATTATATCTAGAAAAATGCTTAGAACAACAAAATAACTTTTAAGTCAAGACAGCACGATCGGCATTCTTGCGTTTCTATATAAGAAATTAAGGATTCCATCGTTATAGCAGGATTATTGCTGCAAAACACGGTTGCCACTGAAAACAGAACAATATCCCTAGATTCACTTACAAGCAAGGTCGTATTCAGGGAAGGGGTTAGGGTATTTGAACCCCCCTTTGAAATGTTTGTTGAACTCGTAAGAACTTTACACGTTTTTTGTACCCCTGCCCCAACAAAAAATACCTGCTTGGAAGAAATCCCAAGATTTGAAAGGATATCAAATAATAATAAGAAATTTTATATGCATAATACACTTTTCGAGGGTAAATTGAATACGTATGTATACTTTACCAAGATCCCAAGGTCAGGATAGAAATTTCAATATCTTGGAAAAACTCCGAAGGAGTGGGAGCCCTGATGCAAACTATTTATCCTTGGTGGTTTAAGCAAAAACAAATAGTTCAGAGATTACCCAGACAAGATAGGGATGGGTAGATTACTTTTGAATCTGCATTTGAAATTAAAAATAAAACGCATACGAATAAAGAGATCATTCAGCGTTCAAGCAACGCTTTCAGGGTTGCCATCTCTAGTAATCTGTGCTAATTATTAAGGATTCATTTTTGTTTTTGAATGTGAGGTTATTTCCACTGTTGATTTTCAGGGAGATTTGCAGACCACTAACATGATTACCGACTACAAAAAAAAAGAAAAAAAAAAAAAAAAAAAAAAAAAAGAAGCGTCTTCGTTTTCTAGTTAGATTTCTTATTAGTTTCCTTTCTTCACATGCGATTTTTCCGTTATTTAATGGCAAAAATATTACAAGACGGATATCTTATTTTTAACAAAAAAAATTGAATTTTTCTGTTGTCTTGTCGAAATCTGTTTCTTACCTTTTTGACGAAAAAAGCCAAAAGATTAGGCGACTTAAAGACAACTCTTGGGCTAAGAACAACCCTGAACACAAAGCCGAAATAACACGTCAACTACCTGACAAAATACATTCCCTGCTAAGACAAGCTCTGAGGAATTATAAAATAAATTTAGATGGTTGCTCGGAAAACCAATGTCAAATATGATCGTTTGAACAAGAATAAATAAAAAAAGGAGGAAACTAGTGATTTTGCAGACAAAATCACCAACACATAAGGATCCATAACCATATATGGTGCATACACCTCAAAGCCTGTTTTTGCAAACAATGCTCAAAACTAAAACCCCACTTAGTATACATTGAAAGGAAACCTGTTTAGTAAAGAACATTGATTCATCACATACCCAATCATTACTACTTTCTAATACACTTGAAATTATGACTAAAGTATCAGACACGTACGCAGAAATTTTCTTTTTCGGGCCCAACAGCAAAAGAAAATTTGATATTAGCCTAGAGAACTGACTGGAGAGAAGGAAATATGTTAATAAAACAATTCTTACATTATAATATGAAGAATAATCGTAGTTAACACATTTTGACTGTAGCAAACCTTTATCTTCACTTATTTCAGTGTTTTACCAATTTTTCTAATGCATTTATCATTTTTTTCAGTAGCTTTTCTTCAGTTTTGAATCATCCCTGAAACAGAGCCCCTTTTACTAATTTGTTTGTAGAGGACGTTAAAGTAATTGCAGTAGCGCTAATACAAAATTCACGAAAAGTGTATTGACTGAAGACAATTCTACGAAAAAAAAAATATAGATAGCGCTTTGTTTCAGAAAAACGGCCAGAATCTTGAGTTAACAGAGCTGATTTAGCAGACTTTTCAAAATTAAACAAAGGTTTCTGCGAAAAATTGATGAATTTCTTAGAAAACACGCAAATAAGTGAAGATAAAGGTTAGCTGTATGCAAAATGCGTTAACAATCATTTTTCTGCATATTATAAAGTTAGAATTGTTTTCCTAACATGTTTCTTTCTCTCCAGTTAATTCTCTAGGCTTATACCGAAAATTTTATGTGTGTGGGGGGGGGGGGGGGGAGAATATTAAAAAAACAAATCATTTGATAAAAAGTGGGAGTCCATGAGCCCTCGCCTCAACGTTCATCCCTGTCAAGCATCATAACATATCTTAATAATCCTAAATTATGCAGTAGCGTAATACGAAAAAAGAAATTCCCACAAGAAATAATGACTTTATCATCAAATCATTAAGAATATCAATCGAATGCTATCCCATTATTTACTCCGTAAAATTAGCTAGCAAAATTTAAGTGTACACCGTTAGTCCCCTAGCTCACTTCACCTTCGTTTTCAACTGCTGTAGAAATTCAAAATAAGAAACTCCTATTTTTGTCTTATCTTCAACAAGCCGATTGAAAAAGCTGGTCTTCTCGGGTACCTCATCCCTAGAAAAAAAATAAATAAGAAATTTACAAAAAACCTAGAAGTAGGGCCGAAAAAAAAGAGCATTAAAACAGTTATGGAATAAAACTCAGCGCTACCACTTATTCAAAGCGACAAATCATTATCATAAAAACATAAAGAAAATGACCTATATCATATTTGAGCATCTAAATCCGTGATTCCCAACGTGTGGCGTAGGCCCCACCGGTGTGCCATGGCGATATTTCGATGGGTCATGGGCAGGACGTGCACCCCTCGGCTGACTATACTTTAGAGCCTTAATTTTGAAAAAAAAATCATGCAAATTACGTCACAGTCATATGCATTTAAAATGCAAAAACAATACATGATAGTATTATATAAAATAGAGAAAGAGATAGAAAATAGAGAAAGAGAAAAAACATTTTGTCATGCCCTCACAAAGAAAGAGAACATGTAATTCTTTCATTTCCTCAGAAATATTACATTTATGTCATTATTACATTTATGTTAATATTACATTTATGGTATACACGTTGTCGTGTATACCAAAGCTTCGTTCGATTCTAACTTTGTATGTCGACAAAAATGCCTCGATAGATCTTACGAATATAGTGTCCGATTCATTGGTTATTTTGTCAAGGAAATGGAACAAAGATAGAGAAAGAGAATACACATTTTTTATGTCCTCACAAAGACAGACAACATGCAACTCTTTCGTTTCCTCCAAATATTACACTTCTGTCTGCAGACAATGAATCGAGCGTTGTACTTTCGACATAAATATGAATGAAACACACACACTCTCTGTTGTGTCGACAGATGAAGCACTCTTCTTTTTCACGACTTGGTCTCATCGATTGTAGATCCTGAGGAGTCGACAAGAATTGTCCAGAAAGACTTAATTACGCTATGTTGTTGAGAGGAGCAACTCATTGATTTGTTTTTATACAATACTTCCGTGGTTTTTACACGGAGTAGTAATTGTATATACTGGACTGATTTTCTTTTTTTATTCCCTTTTGAATGAATTACTTTCGTGGTTTGACGAAGGTATCTGCAAATTGTAAATGTAAGTAATTGTATATTAAATATTTTATGTTAGCTATTTTAGTTTATATATATTTCTTACTTTTAGCTTCTAATTTCTTTTCTTTTTTTTAGGCTGAAGACGCCTTGTTATATACGGGCGAAATATTCGTTGGAGTTTTGATGTTTCTCTTCGCTTTCAATTACTGGCCGTATACCTGTTTGTCGTCTTTATATTCATTTCTTTGTTTTATTCTCTTTTGATTTTGCATTTCTTCCTTTTTATAATTGTTTTGGTTTAAATTATTCCTATTTTTCAGCACTGAAAACACCTTGTTGTATTCAGGCAAAATGTTCTATTCGACTATTTTAGTAGTAATAATAATTTATTTTTAACACACTATAAACAACAAGACAAAAGTGGAGTAAAGAATATAAAAAAAAAAAAAAAAAAAACTGAAATGACTCAAGACCATGAAATGACTGAAACTTAGAAATAACAGTCCTTCTTATATACAAATAAAATCAGCACCAAAAAAATTCGGCACCAAAACCCCTTTTGCCAGGAGAAGACAAGCTTCATCAAGACTTTATTCTGACTTTGGCAACCATTCCATACATTTTTATACTCATTTAGTTTAAAAGTATAGTATAAGTGCAGTACAACTATACTAAGTAATAAAAACATACCACGTTTTCACTATATTAAGTAAATATACTAAATAGCCTTAGTCTTAGCTGTCAAAGTTGTCCGGAAACAACCAGCACCAAATTCAAGTCAGTGCTACTTATCTTCATTTGTATCATATTTTGTCGAATCATTTAATTATTGTACATAGTTTATTGTTTTTAGTACTTTGATTTGATGTTGATATTTGTTGACAAGGCCACTGCTACTTTTATAATATTACGATGAAGCAAATAAAATGATTGATTGATTGATCGTATATTAGTCAGTAGAATGGATCAAAACCACTATTATCGGTAGCTGGAAGTTTTGCTTTCCTAATTTGTGTTTCCAAAATAATAAACTAATAACTTCATATTCATCACCAGATATTTCTTTATAAATTCCAAATAATGCAGAGTGAATTTATCTCTCAATTTATCTTTGAAAGATTCCTTTGCTACTTAAAAACCTCACTTATTTATTTAACAGTTGAAAATAGTTATTAGGCATATAATAATTTATTTATACATCTATATAATAATTTATGTAATAACCAACAGAAAAAAGTGGAGTAAAGAAATACAAAAGGAAAATAGACCAAAATCAAGCAAAAAACAGTGAACTAGAACAAAAACATAGGATAAAACCATGAAATGGATGAAATTTTGAAATAGCAGACTTTGAATATGCTGATGACATTATTTAACTTAGTCGTTAAATTGGTAATTTAATATTTTAGTGAATTAGTTAAAGAGAAAATATTTGGAAATTAGCGATGCCAAATGTCAATACTTTGCTATAAGTGATCCCCATGGCTCTCTCCAAGTTGATTTCGGCAATGGTTGGATTTTCCGTACTTTGTATTCGAAGATGTACCTTAATGTTCAGTATTCACCTGCTGAAGGAGTTTCCCCTCATTTAATAATAAACCATTATTTACTAGAAAATCAATAAATAATAGATAATAATAATTTAATCAATTATAAATTGTCTTTTAATAACAAAGTTTGATAAAAAAAAAAAATTTAATAATAAATTAATCAGAGGCTAAGAATCGAAAACTTTTGGTTCTCTTATTCAGCTGTGTGGCTCTATGAGAAAAAGCATATTAGCTAGACTTTATCAGTCGATGGTTCTCTCTCTTGCTGTTTATATATTTATTTAGGAAAGAAAAAGGAACAAAATTCCCTCCACAAAAACAAATAAATAACTATACAAATATCAAACTGCGTAAATCAACCGGATGAGACGGTAAGGAGGACTCAGCCTTAAACACGCTTCAGAAGTAAGTTCCTGTAGATGATTGTGCAGAGCACGCATAATATCAATAGTACCAAAATTTGCAATACTGGAAATAATAAATGCGGATTTGATTCAGATGACTTTCTCGAAGCAACTTCGGCAGCAATCTCAACAAGTTTTTAGCTTATAACATATTTTTTAACATATTAATTAAATAACATATATTTTAAATATGTTAAATTTTTATTTGGTGTCCCTCTGAGCACTCGTATAACATTCTTGAAAAGTATGCATAGATACAATATGCATGTATGTATGTATGTATATATAGAATATGTGTATGCATGTATAGAATAGATCATTAACCGTCATTAAAGACTCGCTTGATTTTACACTAATCACTCATGTTCCTGACCTTAAGACTGTTACTGTTCGCTCTAACT
Source organism: Artemia sp. Qi Xiang Cuo (assembly GCF_049724085.1). Taxonomy (NCBI): domain Eukaryota; kingdom Metazoa; phylum Arthropoda; class Branchiopoda; order Anostraca; family Artemiidae; genus Artemia; species Artemia sp. Qi Xiang Cuo. Next base: position 73,531,847 of record NC_142798.1, read on the forward strand.
CTGTTCAGGTGAGTGCGAAATACTTCTATTTCTTTTTTTGAAAAAAAACCTCCAAAAAAAATTAGATATAGAATAGATATCATAAATAGATCTGAAACCGCGCAACAAGAGTTTGTTTCATTCATATTGTTGTGTACAACAACAATATGGGGTGTGTATAACAACAATATGGTACCACAGCTGGGGTAGATCAACGAATACCGAACTAACAATAGATTGGCTACTAATGACCCGCTTGAGGTAGTAAAGAATAAGTTTGATCTACTAGCAAAAAAAGAGCTAAAATCATTTGAGTGACAGAAACTTACTGCCTCTTATTAACAAAATTTAAAATTTGTATGCATTATTCTAGTTGTTTATTTGTGACGTGATGTGCCGCATTTGTTATCTTGAGTTTGATACTTTAATTAATCTGATTTTTTTATGCATTAATTACTGCTCAATTTTTGTATTTATGAGAAGAAAAAAAGTATAATAATAATAATCCTATTCTTACCTAAAAACTTGTACAGCTGCTGGATAGCTCTTTTCGTTTTGCAACAGATCAATGAACTTCCTCAAGTTGTTAGATTCAGGAGTGTCAAAGGTGGGAAGTTCGTACTGGAATAAAATTAAAATCAATTCCAATAAGTATTCACAAGAAGACTTATGGGGCTGTCTAAGGACAGTTTTAGGTATAACTTTGAGTGACATTGCATAAACAAAAGCTGTACAAAAAATTGATTTCTAAAAAATCCACAAAAATTGGCTTCTAAAAAAATCCACTTTCTAAGGCTGTACAGAAAAAAAGGGTCGAACAAATTAGATCACGTTTTATGGAGGGAGATTCACTTTGGCACTTGGCACTCGCAACACAGGGAATAATAGGAAAATTATAGTAAATCATAGGGAAAAAACAAATGAATGTGATTTCATGCACCCACCACCTACGTCCTTGAGCGTCCTTGCCAGTCCTTAGATTCCATAACTAGGCAGCTTAATTTCTTATGATAGTCCCATCGATTTCGAATTTGGCGCTTGAATTTATAACTTCTAAGCTGCGTCTCCATTTGGCGTTTTCTGAAAAACCGGGACCAGAAACTGGAAAACTGGGTAGTGTAGACCGTTACTACCGTTCTATTTTTCCGCTTCGGGTACGACACAAAATGATGCCAATAAGATGGTGAAGACGGTTTGTTCCGTTTTCTGGGAGCCTTGTTGAGAAACAAATTTGAAAAAAAGAGTTATGGAACTTACTAAAAAAGATAAAAAGGTCAAAAAAAAAAAGAATAAAAGAAAAAGAATAAATGAAATTATTTCTAAAACCAGTATGAAAAAGAAATGAAAAATGACTAAATTTGATAAAAACAATTAAATTAATAAATTTAAATGTTATTATAATGCAGCTGATGAATCACAGTTCTTGGTAACGAACTGTAAGTAAGGAGCGACTCGGCTAAATAGTAATGGAGACTCTAAAAACGGAATTTTGATACCAATAGATACATCAAAAGAACCAACTTATTATGCTGATTCCAAATATATAAAATTCATCAAGTTTAGTGTTACCAATCAAAAGCTATGAGCCTGGTTCATAAAAAAAAAAAAAAAAAAAAAAAAAATCGCGTGCTGACCAATGGTCTGCGTAGCGCAGGTTTCACCTGACGCTTATCAAAGGATAATACGTGTAAAAAGGCTGGACACATATCGGCACTCTCACTTTTTATTTCAAAACACATTATTCGGAAGAGCCACCCAAATAAGGAACTTGGGGAAGGTCGATCGATTTAGAAAATGTTATTCGGTTTCTTCCATGCGTAGACTTCCCTGTTTCAATACCTTCTCCACTCTTCTTACTGGTATTTTGTACAGTTCTTTTCTAAAATAATTCATCAACCACCCCATTTCAAGCAAAACTTTTTTTAAACTGTACTAAAAAAACTTAAAACCTGAAAAGTTAATGCTTATCTGTTTTAATTTGGGAGCATTCTAAAATTAATTACCCAAATATAACATCTACCTAGTCATTAACTAAAGTCCTTGTCGTCATAGGGGACCTCTCGACGATGGTACTAAAATTACAAAAATCTAATAAAACACTCTTTTTTAAAATTGTTGTTTCAATCATCTCAAAAAAAAAATTTTTAAGTTTTGAAAAATTCAAAAAACCTTTGTTATTAAAAAATTTGTTCACCTTATTTTATAAAGGTTTTGTTGCGCATATCAAACCACTATCCATCAGTTAAACTTTAATCCACCAATTCAATCAACACGAATATGCATCAACTCTTAAGAACTTAAAAGTTGTTTATCATGGAACTAATATTTTTCTGGGAATATGTTACAAAATCGATGGGCCTATATATTTTGAAATTTATCCACCACCGCATGATTGAAATACCTCTTAAGCTTGAGGGCTTTTTAAATAGCTTTTTTATAGTTTTAAACTAATTTGCAATATTACAATTGACAATCAAATATTCGTCTAAAAATTCAAAACATCTTCAGAAAATTTTCCACATTTGATCACCAGGTGATCATCAGGATACTAACACATCAGGTACAAATATCTTCTCCAACCCCTCAACCGGTCCCATTTAGCCATAGGTTATATGAATACCTAACTAAAAATGATAATTAACTAAATATAATACACAGCAAGCATCAATTAATCCTATTTCCTCCTTTTTTCTCAACGCTTTCTCCTGTGTAATACGAGGTATATTTTCACTTTTTTTTCAGATATGATTTGATGATTTTCCGTATTAACTTCATGTAATATCTAGATCTCTCAGCTTTTCACCTCGTGACAGCGGAATGGTGCCGAGAATAGTCCGCTGTCACAAGGTGAAGAGGTTCAATCCCGAGTGTCGCGAATCTTAGTGCCCCGGAAGCTAAAAAAATTATTAGCGAAGAAGATCGCTAATAATTTTTTGAAATATGGAAAACTGTGGTAAATTCAAATGTAGGCAATATATACGTTTTGGTGTATAGGCTACACCAAGCTCTATGATTCTGCTTGGTAGTATTACACAATATCAATTATCAAACAGTTCGTGGTAACGAACTGTAACTAAGGAGCGACCCGGCTCAATGGTAACCGAAACTCTAGAAAACGGGTTTTTGATACCAATAGATACATCAAACGAATCAAATTTCAATGCTGATTTCAAATATATAACTTTTATCAAGTTTAGTGCTACCCATCAAATGTTACGTGCCTGAGAAAATTTGGCTGATTTTCAAAAAAAGGGGGAAAGACCCCCTAAAAGTTATAGAACCTTAATGAAAATCACATCATCACATTCAGCATATAAGAGAATCCTACTGTAGAGGTATGAAGCTCCTATGCACAAAAATGCGGAATTTTGCATTTTTTGTCAGAAGAAAGATCACGGATGCATGTTTATTTTTATTTTATTTTTTTTCCAGGAGTGATCGTATCGACCCAGTGGTCCTAAAATATCGTAGGAGGGCTCATTAGAACGGAAATTCAAAGTTCTAGTGCCCTTTTTAAGTGACCAAAAAAATGGAGGGCAACTAGGACCCCTCCACGCTTTTTTTTTCCAAAGTTACCCGATCAAAATTTTGAGACAGCCATTTTGTTCAGCATGGTCGAAAATATAATAAATATTTCTTTTAGGATGACTTAATCCCCCAAAGTCCCCAGGGGGAGGGCTGAAAGTTATAAACTTTACCCAATGTTTACATATAGTATTGGTTATTGGGAAGTATACAGAAGTTTTCAGGAAGGATTTTTTTCTGGAGGGGGGGGGCTAGAGGAGGGGGTTACTCTGGAGAATCTTTCCGTGGAGAATGTTTCTTTGGGGTAAAGGACATTTCTATGAAGAGGACGCCGGATTTCCAAGAATTATTTAAAAAACGATCAGAAATTAAATTAAAAAAAACAAGTTTTTTCAACTGAAAGTAAGAAGCAATATTAGAACTTAAAACGAACAGAAATTATAAAGTATATGAGGGGGTTTTCTCCCCCAAGTCAATACCGCACTCTTAATGCTACAGGTTTTTTTAGTGCTTTCAAAAGAGCTATCTATTCTAATTAAACGACATTTGTGATTCAGGGGTTTGTGAATCAAAATTTTTTTTTTAATTTTAACTTAAAGAACGTGTTATTGACTAAGGGGATAACCCCCTCATATACGTAATAACATATACGTAATAAAAAAAAAACAATAAAAAAACAAGCGATACGGCTCAATAGTAATCGAAACTTTTAAAAGCTTTTAAAAATTTTGATGTCAATAAATGTATCAAAAGAATGTGTTTATAATGCTAATTCTAAATATATAAATTTTATTAAGTTTAGTATTACTCATCAAAGGCTACGAGCCTGAGAAAATTTAACCGATTTTTTAAAGAGGGCGGAAACATCCCCTACAAGTGAAAGAATTTTAATGAAAATCACACCGTCAGATTCAGCGTATCAGAAAACCCTATTACATAGGTTTAAAGCTCATAGCTGCAAAAATCTGCAACTTTGTATTTTTTGCCAGAAGAAAAATTAGTTATGTAAGTTAATTTGTAAAGACATCCATTTAGCAAAAGAAAAGTAAAATTTTTATGCAAATTTTGTTTACTTATTCAATGACGATTAGCCAAAATAAAAGCTGCATTAACTAAAAAACGATCAGAAATTAATTAAAAAAAACAAGTTTTTTAAACTGAAAGGAAGGAGCGACAATAACACTTAAACCGACCAGAAATTAGTCCGTATATGAAAGGGGCTGTCCCTTCCTCAACGCCTCGCTCTTTACGCTAAAGTTTGAATCTGTCTCACAACTTTATTTTTTAAAACAATAAAAAACTTTAGCGTAAAGAGCGAGGCGTTGAGGAGGGGACAGCCCCTTTCAAATACGGAATAATTTCTGTTCGTTTTAAGTTTTAATGTCGCTCCTTACTTTCAGTTTAAAAAACTTGTTTTTTTTTATTTAATCATATATAAATAACAGTCCAGAGATATTATCACAAGAGTCTAAATTCTATTTCGTATTTCACTTGCAAGCAACGCTCCCTGAGGCGATGTTCATCAGACGAGCGCTGAATGAATAGCGTAAATTTGAAAATTTTAATGTTTGACAATTTTTGAAATTTATAATTTTAAACATTGTAATTTTTAATTTTTAAGCAGCCAAGAGAAAACTGTCAAATGATGCATTATTTGGACAGTGGCGTAAAATCAAGAAAATTAGGGGAAGGGGAATTTTTTTTTTCTATTTTCAATAAAATACCAAAAACAAGTACCAACAAGCTTTCTTAACAAGTACCAAAACAAGCTTCGATGACATAGATGCTTACCAGAAAAATAGTCACTTGTGTGCACACCTTTCTCTAGGAAAGTAGGAAATTTCATTTTTTGTCGATAGTGGTTCTACTGGGTTAAATCTTCAGTTCTGAGAATCCGACATTAACCAAAACTCAATTAAGAAGCTATTCAAACATTGTTTCCGTCTCTTAGCACAGTATTTATTTTCTTATTTTACTATTAAACTTTTCAAGAGTTTTTTATATTTTCAGGTTTTAATACATAAAATAACTGTTAGAACCAAGAATATATTTTGAAAGCTTTAATGATAGTTCATAAAGCATTACAGTTAAAGTATGTAAAAACTATAACTAAAACTACATGTCGTTGAAAAAAACTTTAATTTCTGATTGTTTTCCAAAATCATGCTGGAAATCCTAATCCGTGGGAAATGTTTTCTTATCTGTCCTTTTTCTAAAAATTTCTGGTCTTTTACGATTACACCTTGTTTATTTTCTAAAGAACATAAATTTGAAATTTATTTATTATAAATTTATAAATTTATTTTTTGAAAGAACATAAAGAACATAAATAGTTCATAAAGCAATACAGTTAAAGTATGTAAAAACTATAACTAAAACTACATGTCGTTGAAAAAAACTTTAATTTCTGATTATTTTCAAAATCATGCTGGAAATCCTAATCCGTGGGAAATTCTTCTCGAAAATATCCCCCGCCCCCTAGTAAAAAGGTGCTGCATCTATCAATATAAAAATTCCGTTTTTCAGAGTTTCGGTTACTATTGAGCCACATCACTCCTTACTTTCAGTTCGTTACCAAGAACTGCTTGAATTGTCTGTTTGAACTCCGTGTAAATCGGCTTTGGAACGAGCTTTGGAACGGCTTTGGATATCCTGCCTTTGGCCGGGAATTCAATATATGGTTAGGTGTAAATCATCTGACGCTTATCAAAGGATAATACGTGTAAAAAGGCTGGACACATATCGGCACTCTCACTTTTTATTTCAAAACACGTTATTCGGAAGAGCCACTCAAATAAGAAACTTGTGGAAGGTCGATTGATTTACAAAATGTTCATTCGGTTTTTCCATGCTCTTCTTACTGGTATAACAGTATAACAGTCGCTCTTTACGCTGAAGTTTTTCATTGTTAAAAAAAATAGAGTTGTGAGTAAGTCAAACTTAAGCGGAAGGAGTGAGGCGTTGAGGAGGGGACTGCCTCTTTCATATACGGAATAATTTCTGTTCGTTTTAAGTCTTAACGTCGTTCCTTACTTTCGGTAAAAAAAACTTGACTTTTTTTTATTGCATTGGTAAACGTCTTTTACTTAATGCAGGTTTTGATTTTGACCCACCGTACATGAATAATTAAAAAAAAAATTGAATATTAATTTTACTTTTATTTGGTTAAATGGCTTTCTCGAAACCTGTTTAATTTTATTTAGGAACTTTTTTATTAGTAATAAATATAGGTAACTGATGAGTTTACTAACGTAATGAACTTCTTTATCCATATATTTTTAATACGTATATTAGTGGATTTGCCTCCTAATCAATACCTTGCTCTTAAAGCTAAAGTTTGAATTGTTTTCCAATTTTTTTAAAAATGACCCCTTAATCACAAATGCCGTTAATTAGAATAAATAGCTCTTATGAAAGTACTAAATAATATTTGGCTTAAAGAGCGAGGTATTGACTAGGGGATGAACCCAATCATATACGTAATGTTTTCTGTCGTTTTAAGTTTTGATGTTGCTCCTTACTTTCAGTTAAAAAACTTGATTTTTTTATATATAATTTCTGATCTTTTTTTAAATAATGCTGGGAAATCCGGCACCCCCTTCATAGCAATGTCCATTTTCTCCCATGAAAACTTCCTTCATGGTAAGATCCTCCCACATAACCCCCGAACCACCCCCACTACCACAAAAAATCCCCTCTGAAAACGTCTGTATACTTCCCAGTAACCAATACTATATGTTAACATTGGGTAAAGTTCATAACTTTCAGCCCTCCTCCCGGGGACTTTGGGGGATTCAGTCATCCTAAAAGACATAGTTATCATATTTTCGACCATGCTGAACAAAATGGCAGTCTCAAAATTTTGATCGGGTGGCTTTAGGAAAAAAATGAGCGTTGGAGGGGACCTAGATGCTCTTCATTTATTTGGTAACTCGAAATGGGCATTATAACTTTGAATTTCCGCTCAAATGAGCTCTCCCACGATATTTTAGGACTACTGGGTCGATACGATCACCCCTGGGAAAAAAAAAAACAAACAAACAAATAAACACGCATCCGTGACCTTTCTTCTGGCAAAAAATGCAAAATTCTACATTTTTGTAGATAGGAGCTTGAAACTTCCGCAGTAGGGTTCTCTGATGCGCTGAATATGATGGTGTGTTTCTCATACGCTCATACTATCTATCCCGCAAACACTTGTAAACATTGTTCTTTTATGCATCGGAATTCCTTATATGATGTAATTAAAGTCCCTGTCAAGACTGTGTCCAGAGGGGGGTATTACCAGATTTGAACGTCCCACCCCTGAAATTTTTATTCGAATTGCATAAAAAGTAACTAAAATGTGAATAAAGAAATCTTTGTTGCGTTTTGTAAATTTTTTTTTTTTGTATTCCCCCCCCCCCCCCCGCAAAAAAAAATCCCCAATACCTCCTTGGTTCTAGTTGTTCGAGGGCGTGACTTGTCTCCTACACTGAAGATGATTATTTGGGATATTTGGATACGAGAGATAAGTAGTTCGTCTATGAAAAAAAAAACAAAAAACTACTGATGTTACATATAATATTACCATGCAGGATCATAAAATTAAATGTAGCCTATATACCACATACATATTACCTATTTTTTTTTTTTTTTTTAATTTACCACAAATTTAGATAGTTTTTTAAAGAAAAAAAAACTGTATTTTACATTCAATTCGAAAAGTTCTTGTAACATACGATATTGGACCTTGGTCCATGGATACAGGATATGAGTAGTTTGTCTCTGAGAAGAAATAATTGATATTGTGTAATACTACCAAGCAGAATCATAGAGCTAGGTGTAGCCTATACACCAAAACGAATATATTGCCTACATTTGAATTTACCACAGTTTTCCATATTTCAAAAAATTATTAGCGATCTTCTTCGCTAATAATTTTTATTAGCTTCCGGGACACTTAGATTCGCGACACTCGGGATTGAACCTCTTCACCTAGTGACAGCGGACCATTCTCGGCACCATTCCGCTGTCACGAGGTGAAAAGCTGAGAGATTTAGTTATTACATGAAACTGATACGGAAAATCATCAGATCATATCTGAAAAAAAAAGTGAAAATATACCTCGTATTACACAGGAGAAAGCGTTGAGAAAAAAGGAGGAAATAGGATTAATTGATGCTTGCTGTGTATTATATTTAGTTAATTATCATTTTTAGTTAGGTATTCATACGTATAACCTATGGCTAAATGGGACCGGTTGAGGGGTTGGAGAAGATATTTGTACCTGATGTGTTAGTATCCTGGAGCTCAAATCTGGAAAATTTTCTTAAGATGTTTTGAATTTTTAGACGAATATTTGATTGTCAATTATAATATTGTAAATTAAGTTTAAAACTATAAAAAAGCTATTTAAAAAGCCCTCAAGCTTAAGAGGTATTTCAATCGTGCGGTGGTGGATAAATTTCAAAATATATAGGCCCATCGATTTTGTAACATATTCCCAGAAAAATATTAGTTCCATGATAAACAACTTTTAAGTTCTTAAGAGTTGATGCATATTCGTGTTGATTGAATTGGTGGATTAAAGTTTAACTGATGGATAGTGGTTTGATATGCGCAACAAAACCTTTATAAGATAAGGTGAAAAATTTTTTAATAACAAAGGTTTTTGAATTTTTCAAAACTTAAAAAGTTTTTTTTTGGAGATGATTGAAACAACAATTTTAAAAAAGAGTTTTATTGAATTTTTTTAATTTTAGTACCATCGTCGAGAGGTCCCCTATGACGAAAAGGACTTTGGTTAATTGCTAGGTAGATGTTATATTTGGGTAATTAATTATAGAATGCTCCCAAATTAAAACAGATAAGCATTAACTTTGCAGGTTTGAAGTTTTTTTTAGTACAGTTTAAACAAATGTTGGCTTGAAATGGGGTGGTCGATGAATTATCAAACAGTTCGTGGTAACGAACTGTAAGTAAGGAGCGACCCGGCTCAATGGTAACCGAAACTGTAATAAACGGAATTTCGATACCAATAGATACATCAAAAGAATCAGATTTTAATGCTGATTTCAAACATATAAGTTTCATCAAGTTTAGCCCTACCTATCAAAAGTAAAGGCCTGAGAAAATTTGTCTGATTTTCGAAGAAAGGGGGAAAGACCCCCTAAAAGTTATAGAACCTTAATGAAAATCACACCATCATATTCAGCGTATCAGAGAACCCTACTGCGGAGGTTTCAAGCTCCTATCTCCAAAAATGTGGAATTTTGTATTTTTTGCCGGAAGAAAGATCACGGATGTGTGTTTATTTGTTCTGTTTGTTTTTTTTTTTTTTTTTCCAGGGGTGATCGTATCGATCCAGTGGTCCTAGAATATCGTGGGAGGGCTCATTCGAACGGAAATTAAAAGTTCTAGTGCCATTTTTAAGTGACCAAAAAAAATGAAGGGCAACTAGGCCCCCTCCCACGCTCATTTTTTCCTCGAAGTCCCCCGATCAAAGTTCTGAGATAGCCATTTTGTTCAGCATGGTCGAAAATATGATAACCATATCTTTTAGGATGACTTAATCTCCCAAAGTCACTGGGGGGAGGGCTGAAAGTTATGAACTTTACCAAATGCTAACATATAGTATTGGCTATTGGGAAGTATACAGACGTTTTCAGAGGGGATTTTTTCTGGTAGTGGGGGGGGGGAGTGGTTCGGGGGTTATGTGGGAGGATCTTACCATGAAGGAAGTTTTCATGGGAGAAGGGACATTGCTATGAAGAGGGTGCCAGATTTCCCAGCATAATTTAAAAAAAGATCAGAAATTATATATAAAAAAACAAGTTTTTTAACTGTAAGTAAGGAGCAACATCAAAACATAAAACGACAGAAAACATTACGTATATGATTGGGTTCATCCCCTAGTCAATACCTCGCTCTTTAAGCCAAAGATTATTTAGTGCTTTCATAAGAGCTATTTATTCTAATCAACGGCATTTGTGATTAAGGGTTCATTTTTAAAGAATTAGAACAAAATTCGAACTTTAGCTTAAAGAGCAAGGTATTGACTAGGGGGCGAACCCTCTAATATACGTATTAAAAATACAAGAATATAGAGGTTCGTTACGTAAGTTGATTCGTAAGTTACGTATATTTATTACTAATAAAAACGTTCGTAAATAAAATTAAACAGCTTTCGAGAAATTCATTTAACCAAATAAAAGTAAAATTAATCTTCAAATTTTTTTTTTTATTATTCATGTACGGTGAGCCAAAATCAAAAACTGGATTAATTCAAAAACGTTCAAAAATTAAGTAAAAAAAAAACAGTTTTTTTTTAACTGAAAGTAAGGAACGACCTTAAAACTTAAAACGAACAGAAATTATTCCGTATATGAAAGGGGCTGTCCCCTCCTCAACGCCTCGCTCTTTACGCTATAGTTTGACTTTCTCACAGCTCTATTTTTTTAAACAATGAAAAGCTTTAGCGTAAAGAGCGACTGTTATACTGTTATACCAGTAAGAAGAGCATGGAAAAACCGAATGAACATTTTGTAAATCAATCGACCTTCCACAAGTTCCTTATTTGAGTGGCTCTTCCGAATAACGTGCTTTGAAATAAAAAGTGAGAGTGCCGATACGTGTCCAGCCTTTTTACACGTATTATCCTTTGATAAGCGTCAGATGATTTACACCTAACCATATATTGAACTCCTGGCCAAAAGCAGGATATCCAAAGCCGTTCCAAAGCTCGTTCCAAAGCCGATTTACACGGAGTTCAAACAGACAATTCAAGCAGTTCTTGGTAACGAACTGAAAGTAAGGAGTGATGTGGCTCAATAGTAACCGAAACTCTGAAAAACGGAATTTTTATATTGATAGATGCAGCACCTTTTTACTAGGGGGCGGGGGACATTTTCGAGAAGAATTTCCCACGGATTAGGATTTCCAGCATGATTTTGAAAATAATCAGAAATTAAAGTTTTTTTCAACGACATGTAGTTTTAGTTATAGTTTTTACATACTTTAACTGTATTGCTTTATGAACTATTTATGTTCTCTATGCTCTTTCAAAAAATAAATTTATAAATTTATAATAAATAAACTTCAAATTTATATTCTTTAGAAAATAAACAAGGTGTAATTTTAAAAGGAGAGATAAGAAAACCGAAGAAGGATCTGAATGTTTCAGGTCCTCAAGAACACAATAAAAAGATTAATAATCCATTAGTTTACTCGTTGGAAATTTTGTAAATTCTAACAAAATTGAGATTTTAGACTTAACGATTAATATTAACTATGAAAAAATTTGTAAATTTAAACGTACATTTTAAAGAGCTGCTGAATATTTAAATACTATAAATTATAACGTAAATTTGAAAACGTGTAATTTTAAAACAAGGTGTAATAAAATAAATATGCTATACATTTGATATTATACATTTGACACTTAGGCCATATACTGTGCCATACATTTGAATTTGCCATACTGGGAATATGATGTTTGCTTTGGCTGTAGTGAAATTGTTTTTCGCTGATATAAATTTAATTTGCTACGACCAGGGGCTTCCCGAACTTCTTTTCATTGGGGGAGAGGGCGAGCTAAATTTTACTAAATCGCTACCTGATTTTCACCGAATTAGAAAAAAGGTTGACCTTTAAATATACTTTAATATCTAGAGATCGCATAATATGAATAAGATCATAATTAGATAGAAATTCGCCGAGTTTTCATTCCTTTCCACTTTTGAACTATCTGAGATCTTTAACTGGTTCAAGTCTAGGCTGAATGCTTCCTGTCAAAATCTTGACATCCCAGTAGAAATTTTTTTCATTATGTCGTCTGGCTGCATGTTCTAGATCCTTGGCAATTTTAAAACAGTGACCTCCACATTACACCTCCTTAATTCATAATATAACAGCTTCTCTTACTTTTCTCATACGCTCATACTATCTATCCCGCAAATACTTGTAAACATTGTTCTTTTATGCATCGGAATTCCTTATATGATGTAATTAAAGTCCCTGTCAAGACTGTGTCCAGAGGGGGGTATTACGAGATTTGAACGTCCCACCCCTGAAATTTTTATTCGAATTGCATAAAAAGTAACTAAAATGTGAATAAAGAAATCTTTGTTGCGTTTTGTAAAGTTTTTTTTTGTATTCCCGCCCCCCCCCCCAAAAAAAAAAGATCCCCAATACCTCCTTGGTTCTAGTTGTTCGAGGGCGTGACTTATCCCCTACACTGAAGATGATTATTTGGGATATTTGGATACGAGAGATAAGTAGTTCGTCTATGAAAAAAAAACTACTGATGTTATATATAATATTACCATGCAGGATCATAAAATTAAATGTAGCCTGTATACCAAAAACATATTACCTTTTTTTTTTTTTTAATTTACCACAAATTTAGATAGTTTGCTAAAGAAAAAAACTGTATTTTACATTCAAGTCGAAAAGTTCTTGTAACATACGATATTTGACCTTGATCCATGGATACAGGATATGAGTAGTTTGTCTCTGAGAAGAAACAATTGATATTGTGTAATACTACCAAGCAGAATCATAGAGCTAGGTGTAGCCTTTACACCAAAAAGCATATATTGCCTACATTTGAATTTACCACAGTTTTCCATATTTCAAAAAATTATTAGCGATCTTCTTCGCTAATAATTTTTTTAGCTTCCGGGACACTAAGATTCGCGACACTCGGGATTGAACCTCTTCACCTTGTGACAGCGGACCATTCTCGGCACCATTCCGCTGTCACGAGGTGATAAGCTGAGAGATCTAGATATAACATGAAACTGATACGGAAAATCATCAGATCATATCTGAAAAAAAAAGTGAAAATATACCTCGTATTATACAGGTGAAAGCGTTGAGAAAAAAGGAGGCAAATTAAGTTTAAAACTATAAAAAAGCTATTTAAAAAGCCCTCAAGCTTAAGAGGTATTTCAATCGTGCGGTTTTGGATAAATTTCAAAATATATAGGCCCATCGATTTTTTAACATATTCCCAGAAAAATAATAGTTCCATGATAAACAACTTTTAAGTTCTTAAGAGTTGATGCATATTCGTGTTGATTGAATTGGTGGGTTAAAGTTTAACTGATGGATTGTGGTTTGATAGGCGAAAAAAACCTTTATAAGATAAGGTGAAAAATTTTTCAATAACAAAGGTTTTTTGAATTTTTCAAAACTTAAAAAGTTTTTTTGGAGATAATTGAAACAACAATTTCAAAAAAGTGTTTTATTGAATTTTTGTAATTTTAGTTCCATCGTCGAGAGGTCCCCTATGACGAAAAGGACTTTGGTTAATTGCTAGGTAGATGTTATATTTTGGTAATTAATTATAGAATGCTCCCAAATTAAAACAGATAAGCATTAACTTTTCAGGTTTGAAGTTTTTTTTAGTACAGCTTAAAAAAATGTTGGCTTGAAATGGGGTGGTCGATGAATTATTTTAGAAAAGAACTGTATATAATACCAGTAAGAAGAGAGGAGAAAGTCTACGCATGGAAAACCGAATGATCATTTTGTAAATCAATCGACCTTCCACAAGTTCCTTATTTGAGTGGCTCTTCCGAATAACGTGTTTTGAAATAAAAAGTGAGAGTGCCGATATGTGTCCAGCCTTTTTACACGTATCATCCTTTGATAAGCGTCAGATGATTTACACCTAACCATATATTGAACTCCTGGCCAAAGGCAGGATATCCAAAGCCGTTCCAAAGCTCGTTCCAAAGCTGATTTACACATTAAAGCTTTCAAAATATATTCTTGGTTGTAACAGTTATTTTATGAATTAAAACCTGAAAATATATAAATCTCTTGAAAAGTTTAATAGTAAAATTAAGAAAATAAATACTGTGCTAAGAGACGGAAACAATGTTTGAATAGCTTCTTAATTGAGTTTTGGTTAATGTCGGATTCTCACCGGCATTCATATGGCATATTATACTTGATTGTCAAAAGCAGGTTCATTCGAATTAATACTTATAGGTGTAGTAGCCTACCCTTTTGAAGTAATGAATTTCAAAATACTGAAGTGCTTTGAAACTAATTCGGTTCTTTTGTATTATCCAGAACACACTCAAGAAGTGAAGTTAGGTTAATCATAATGAAATATGCCAAAATATGATGAAAATATAGTACTTTAACAACAAAATTATGGAAACTAAAACAAAAAATTAAAGAAAGCAGGCCGCACAGAACGCATTGTAATAAATACATCACCCCTAACCACCTCTATATTAAATATTTCATTAAAATACACCTGCATCGTAGTTTGTTTCACGAAAGAATAAGTTAAATATAGCCGAATGCGGGAGAAAAACCGGTTTTTCTCAGATGAAACAAAGCAATTTCTTAAGTGTGTTCTGGATAATATACAAGTACCACTTATTCAATCAGAAGGACAGATGTTTGTTGCTTTCAGTGGCAACGATTGGGGGAGGTCTATTGGCCTGCCTGAATTTAAGTTTTTTATATATTAATTGAAAATCCTCCTTTTTTGGTATTTTAAATTTCAAATTAAGCATTTTTCACAGCCCTCCCCCCTCCTCCCTACTTTTATTTTAAGTTTTGACGTATTTTGATTGCTGCAGTGGCATGTCAGTTGTTGTTTTTTATATAACAGGGGGTAGTGACTACCTCACATAGAATAAGTAAAGGATTTTCAATTTGCAGTTACAATTTTTACATTTCATTTTACTTTTCCTTTTTACAATTTTACAATTTATTCATTAAACAATTTATCAATGTAGCTTTTGAAATATATTTGGGCTGTAACAAATATTATGCGAATACGCTAAACATACGAACTTCTTTTCATTGGGGGAGGGGGCGAGCTAAATTTTACTAAATCGCTACCTGATTTTCACCGAATTAGAAAAAAGGCTGACCTTTAAATATACTTGAATATCTAGAGATCGCATAATATGAATAAGATCATAATTAGATAGAAATTTGCCGAGTTTTCATTCCTTTCTACTTTTGAACTATCTGAGATCTTTAACGGGTTCAAGTCTAGGCTGAATACTTCCTGTCAAAATCTTGACATCTCAGTAGAAATTTTTGTCATTATGTCGTCTGGCTGCATGTTCTAGATCCTTGGCAATTTTGACACAGTGACCTCCACATTACACCTCTTTAATTCATAATATAACAGCTTCTCTTCTTCATTAAGGTTCTATAACTTTTAGGGGGTCTTTCCCCCTTTTTTCGAAAATCAGCCAAATTTTCTCGCGTAACTTTTGAAAAGTGAGACTAGACGTGATGAAAATTATATATTTGAAATCTTCATTAAAATTTGATTCTTTTGATGTCCCTATTGGTATCAAAATTTCGTCTTCTACAGTTTTGGTAACCATTTAGCCGGGTAACTCCTTACTTACAGTTCGTTACCACGAACTGTTTGATAATTCATCGACCACCCCATTTCAAGCCAACATTTTTTTAAGCTGTACTAAAAAAAAACTTCAAACCTGAAAAGTTAATGCTTATCTGTTTTAATTTGGGAGCATTCTATAATTAATTACCCAAATATAACATCTACCTAGCAATTAACCAAAGTCCTTTTCGTCATAGGGGACCTCTCGACGATGGAACTAAAATTACAAAAATTCAATAAAACTCTTTTTTAAAATTGTTGTTTCAATCATCTCCAAAAAAAAACTTTTTAAGTTTTGAAAAATTCAAAAAACCTTTGTTATTAAAACATTTGTTCACCTTATCTTATAAAGGTTTTGTTTCGCATATCAAACCACTATCCATCAGTTAAACTTTAATCCACCAATTCAATCAACACGAATATGCATCAACTCTTAAGAACTTAAAAGTTGTTTATCATGGAACTATTATTTTTCTGGGAATATGTTACAAAATCGATGGGCCTATATATTTTGAAATTTATCCAAAACCGCACGATTGAAATACCTCTTAAGCTTGAGGGCTTTTTAAATAGCTTTTTTATAGTTTTAAACTTAATTTGCAATATTATAATTGACAATCAAATATTCGTCTAAAAATTCAAAACATCTTCAGAAAATTTTCCACATTTGATCACCAGGTGATCATCAGGATACTAACACATCAGGTACAAATATCTTCTCCAACCCCTCAACCGGTCCCATTTAGCCATAGGTTATATGAATACCTAACTAAAAATGATAATTAACTAAATATAATACACAGCAAGCATCAATTAATCCTATTTCCTCCTTTTTTCTCAACGCTTTCACCTGTGTAATACGAGGTGTATTTTCACTTTTTTTTTCAGATATGATCTGATGATTTTCCGTATCAGTTTCATGTAATAACTAAATCTCTCAGCTTATCACCTCGTGACAGCGGAATGGTGCCGAGAATGGTCCGCTGTCACAAGGTGAAGAGGTTCAATCCCGAGTGTCGCGAATCTTAGTGTCCCGGAAGCTAAAAAAATTATTAGCGAAGAAGACCGCTAATAATTTTATGAAATATGGAAAACTGTGGTAAATTCAAATGTAGGCAATATATGCTTTTTGGTGTAAAGGCTACACCTAGCTCTATGATTCTGCTTGGTAGTATTACACAATATCAATTGTTTCTTCTCAGAGACAAACTACTCATATCCTGTATCCATGGATCAAGGTCAAATATCGTATGTTACAAGAACTTTTCGACTTGAATGTAAAATACAGTTTTTTTCTTTAGCAAACTATCTAAATTTGTGGTAAATTAAAAAAAAAAAAAAGGTAATATGTTTTTGGTATACTGGCTACATTTAATTTTATGATCATGCATGGTAATATTATATATAACATCAGTAGTTTTTTTTTTTCATAGACGAACTACTTATCTCTCGTATCCAAATATCCCAAATAATCATCTTCAGTGTAGGGGATAAGTCACGCCCTCGAACAACTAGAACCAAGGAGGTATTGGGGATCTTTTTTTAGGGGGGGGGGGGGAGGAATACAAAAAAAAAATTTAAAAAACGCAACAAATATTTCTTTATTCACATTTTAGTTACTTTTTATGCAATTCGAATAAAAATTTCAGGGGTGGGACGTTCAAATCTCGTAATACCCCCCTCTGGACACAGTCTTGACAGGGACTTTAATTACATCATATAAGGAATTCCGATGCATAAAAGAACAATGTTTACAAGTATTTGCGGGATAGATAGTATGAGCGTATGAGAAAAGTAAGAGAAGCTGTTATATTATGAATTAAGGAGGTGTAATGTGGAGGTCACTGTTTTAAAATTGCCAAGGATCTAGAACATGCAGCCAGACGACATAATGAAAAAAATTTCTACTGGGATGTCAAGATTTTGACAGGAAGCATTCAGCCTAGACTTGAACCAGTTAAAGATCTCAGATAGTTCAAAAGTGGAAAGGAATGAAAACTCGGCGAATTTCTATCTAATTATGATCTTATTCATATTATGCGATCTCTAGATATTAAAGTATATTTAAAGGTCAACCTTTTTTCTAATTCGGTGAAAATCAGGTAGCGATTTAGTAAAATTTAGCTCGCCCTCTCCCCCAATGAAAAGAAGTTAGGGAAGCCCCTGGTCGTAGCAAATTAAATTTATATCAGCGAAAAACAATTTCACTACAGCCAAAGCAAACATCATATTCCCAGTATGGCAAATTCAAATGTATGGCACAGTATATGGCCTAAGTGTCAAATGTATAATATCAAATGTATAGCCTATTTATTTTATTACACCTTGTTTTAAAATTACACGTTTTCAAATTTACGTTATAATTTATAGTATTTAAATATTCAGCAGCTCTTTAAAATGTACGTTTAAATTTACAAATTTTTTCATAGTTAATATTAATCGTTAAGTCTAAAATCTCAATTTTGTTAGAATTTACAAAATTTCCAACGAGTAAACTAATGGATTATTAATCTTTTTATTGTGTTCTTGAGGACCTGAAACATTCAGATCCTTCTTCGGTTTTCTTATCTCTCCTTTTAAAATTACACCTTGTTTATTTTCTAAAGAATATAAATTTGAAATTTATTTATTATAAATTTATAAATTTATTTTTTGAAAGAGCATAGAGAACATAAATAGTTCATAAAGCAATACAGTTAAAGTATGTAAAAACTATAACTAAAACTACATGTCGTTGAAAAAAACTTTAATTTCTGATTATTTTCAAAATCATGCTGGAAATCCTAATCCGTGGGAAATTCTTCTCGAAAATATCCCCCGCCCCCTAGTAAAAAGGTGCTGCATCTATCAATATAAAAATTCCGTTTTTCAGAGTTTCGGTTACTATTGAGCCACATCACTCCTTACTTTCAGTTCGTTACCAAGAACTGCTTGAATTGTCTGTTTGAACTCCGTGTAAATCGGCTTTGGAACGAGCTTTGGAACGGCTTTGGATATCCTGCTTTTGGCCAGGAGTTCAATATATGGTTAGGTGTAAATCATCTGACGCTTATCAAAGGATAATACGTGTAAAAAGGCTGGACACGTATCGGCACTCTCACTTTTTATTTCAAAGCACGTTATTCGGAAGAGCCACTCAAATAAGGAACTTGTGGAAGGTCGATTGATTTACAAAATGTTCATTCGGTTTTTCCATGCTCTTCTTACTGGTATAACAGTATAACAGTCGCTCTTTACGCTAAAGCTTTTCATTGTTTAAAAAAATAGAGTTGTGAGAAAGTCAAACTTTAGCGTAAAGAGCGAGGCGTTGAGGAGGGGACAGCCCCTTTCATATACTGAATAATTTCTGTTCGTTTTAAGTTTTAAGGTCGTTCCTTACTTTCAGTTAAAAAAACTTATTTTTTTTACTTAATTTTTGAACATTTTTGAATTAATCCAGTTTTTGATTTTGGCTCACCGTACATGAATAATAAAAAAAAATTGAATATTAATTTTACTTTTATTTGGTTAAATGAATTTCTCGAAACCTGTTTAATTTTATTTACGAACGTTTTTATTAGTAATAAATATACGTAACTTACGAATCAACTTACGTAACGAACCTCTATATTCTTATATTTTTAATACGTATATTAGAGGGTTCGCCCCCTAGTCAATACCTTGCTCTTTAAGCTAAAGTTCGAATTTTGTTCCAACTCTTTAAAAATGACCGCTTAATCACAAATGCCGTTAATTAGAATAAATAGCTCTTATGAAAGCACTAAGTAATCTTTGGCTTAAAGAGCGAGGTATTGACTAGGGGATGAACCCAATCATATACGTAATGTTTTCTGTCGTTTTAAGTTTTGATGTTGCTCCTTACTTTCAGTTAAAAAACTTGTTTTTTTATATATAATTTCTGATCTTTTTTTAAATAATGCTGGGAAATCCGGCACCCCCTTCATAGCAATGTCCCTTCTCCTAAACTAAAATGTGAATAAAGAAATCTTTGTTGCGATTTGTAAAGTTTTCTTTTGTTTTCCTCCCCCCCCCCCCGCAAAAAAATCCCCAATACCTCCTTGGTTCTAGTTGTTCGAGGGCGTGACTTATCCCCTACACTGAAGATGATTATTTGGGATATTTGGATACGAGAGATAAGTATTTCGTCTCTGAAAAAAACTACTGATGTTATATATATACCATCATCAGATCATCATCAATCAGATCAGATCAAATCATCAGATCATATCTGAAAAAAAAGTGAAAATATACCTCGTATTATACAGGTGAAAGCGTTGAGAAAAAAGGAGGAAATAGGATTAATTGATGCTTGCTGTGTATTATATTTAGTTAATTATCATTTTTAGTTAGGTATTCATATAACCTATGGCTAAATGGGACCGGTTGAGGGGTTGGAGAAGATATTTGTACCTGATGTGTTAGTATCCTGATGATCACCGGGTGATCAAATGTGGAAAATTTTCTGAAGATGTTTTGAATTGTTAGACGAATATTTGATTGTCAATTATAATATTGCAAATTAATTTAAAACTATAAAAAAGCTATTTAAAAAGCCCTTAAGCTCAAGAGGTATTTCAATCGTGCGGTGGTGGATAAATTTCAAAATATATAGGCCCATCGATTTTGTAACATATTCCCAGAAAATATTGAAAAATGCTTAATTTGAAATTTAAAATACCAAAAAGGAGGATTTTCAATTAATTTCGCATTGTTTTCAAAATCATGCTGGAAATCCTAATCGGTGGGAAATTCTTCTCGAAAATATCCCCCACCCCCTAGTAAAAAGGTGCTGCATCTATTAATATAAAAATTCCGTTTTTCAGAGTTTCGGTTACTATTGAGCCACATCACTCCTTACTTTCAGTTCGTTACCAAGAACTGCTTGAATTGTCTGTTTGAACTCCGTGCAAATTGGCTTTGGAACGAGGAATTCCTATTACTTTTTCTTACAGTGAAAATTCTTCCTTATAACAATGAGAAAAGATAATGAAGATATACTAAAACAAGGCTTTTTTGTTTTGTTAATATTTGTTTTATTTGTTTTTTATTTTGTCATCTTGTTTTTACAGCAGCGAGTACTTACCTTTGGCCAAAGCAAAAGGAGTGAACTCTTATAAAATTAGCTTCAGTTAGTTTAAACTTTAAGATGATAAGGAAACCATAAATCTTACCATCGTTTCAACTTGTCTAGGATCGTCCACACCAAACACAGCCCTACAATATTGGGGCGGCGATGTCCTTCCAACTAAGATGAAAATATAACTACCAGCATCCATGAGGTATATGCCAGTCGTGTCCACTTTCTCTGAGGACAGCTGCAATCGTGGAGGGTCAATCTAGAAATCAGAAAGCGCATATTGAAGACGTTCATATTAAAAAAGGGATCCCTGAATCACATCATTTAGATCAGTTTGGTGGCTTGGAGGGGGAAGGGGGAGACAGCCTAGAACTTCGGGGATCCTGTTTTTTCAACTTTCTTTATAGATTTCTAGATAAAAAAGAAAAACTTCAAGTAAAATTATAAGTTCGGTATTGTAAAGTAATGGGCCTATTTTTTAAGGACCCAATGGCTTCTTTTTTTTTTTTTTTATTTGATGATGCCCCAACTTTTGCTCTTATTGACAAGCTAACAAAGCCAAGACTAGTGTAGCCTAACTTGAAAAGCCTTACTAACCTAAATAATTAGAGCCAAGACAGTTTTTCTGTGACAGCCTAATTTAGACAAAAACTTCGACGTAAAGAAATTCATGTTGAAATTGTTCATATTCAAACAATTAATATCTACAATTATATTATGCAGAGTATCAAGGGAGAGGAGTGGTTTATGGGAGAGGAGGGGGATAGAATTTTGATGACCATTTTTTCGACTGATTTGTAGCATAGAAAGTTTGACGCAAGAGACACAGGACATTCAATTAAAAAAAGAACAAATATATCAAATACAAGGCACCGCAGTTCAGTAGTAGAACCAAGATCTCGGGGTGGAGGCTGCTTAAAATTTTGATGACCATTTTTTCGACTGATTTGTAGCATACAATGTTTGACGCAAGAGACACAGGACATTCAATTAAAAAAAGAACAAATATATCAAATACAAGGCACCGCAGTTCAGTAGTAGAACCAAGATCTCGGGGTGGAGGCTGCTTAAAATTTTGATGACAATTTTTTGCTCAAAAGATTTTTAACAGAAAACTACATCAAAAATTTAGAAAATATCAACCAGGAGCGGGATCTACATCCGATACCCCTCTTCCTTCTGTATTTTCCTGTCCTAGTTCATTATTGACAGGAGCACCTTGAACGTCAGGTACGAAGTATAACATGGACGTGAGGTTTTTCATTTCAGAAAGTAAGGCCTCGTCAAAAAGAATTTAACCAAATTCCAGAGAATAAAAACTAACCTATAGATTTTAAATCTTCAAGACTATCAGGAACAACCTTACATATATACCACATTTTCAAGCAAATATATAACCAACCTCTTTATGAATGGCATTAGAATGGCAACCTCTATATAATATAACTATAATAATACAAATTATTACAAGATAAGTTGTTATATATAAGACGAGTTGAAAATAACCAACCTCTTCATCGAGTGTGTGGACAGCATAAAGATCCGGGTAAATGTGCTGAATCAACTCGGGAAGAGGGAGAGTTTTCATTTCGGACCAGTCGAACACTCTTTCGTCAAGTCCTGGAGCCTTATCACAGAAGGCAACCTAAAACAAATAAAAGTATTTCAACAGGAAAATGGTACCAATCTTGGAACACAAATATTATAATTAGAAAATATAATTATTATAGTATATAATTATTTATCTATTAATATATTAACACATTATTATATAATATAATTATAATAATACAAATTTTTAAAAGATTATAGATATTTAGAAAACACTCTTTTGAATAATTGGTGGAAATAGATGTTTTTTGTTATTGAGTCGGTCTATTAGTCCACTCTCATGGATGACTTTTTTCATCATCCTCCTCCCTGACGGGTACAGGTGTGCCTGGGTGTATATTACCACGGGTGCCTAGTTTATCGAAATAGTGTATATGCAATATTTCAGGAACCATTTTGGAATCGAGTCGAAATTTTCAGTGTTGCTGGGGAGGAGTAATAGGACTCCAAATCTTATGTTGGGGGGGGGGTAGAAAATGAAGGTTTGAAACTTGCTTCGGTAAGTTTCTTGGTAAAGGACAACTGAACACACAGTGACATTTGAGGTTGGGCCACGTCCCCACTGAAAATTGATCTTAAAGGTTTATTTTCCGACCGGACTAAAATTTTGCTGGGAAGTCCTTGGGGGCGTTGGGGACCGAGTGCACAAAAAAAGGAAAAAAGAAGAAGAAAAAGACAATGATTCGTCCAAAAATGGGGCCTGACAAAGGATAAAACTTCTTTCAAAGAACAGTTTGAAACTTGCATTCTAAGTTTCTGGTTCAAAGAGACTCAATTGCACCAAAAAACTCTTCTGACCTTCTTCAATGGGATTCAAATGCAAAAAATTAAAAAAAAAAACATTGGCTCACCCAAAAATAGGGGCCCAAAATGACCAAAAATGATTTTCTTTCATATTGGCTATAAGCTTCCAAGGATCATTCCCGGAACCAAGAGAACCTCAATTTTGATTAGAAAGGGTTGAGAGCGTTAAGGGATGGGAAAATAGGCCGAAAAACTTGTAGTCTCTCATTAATTCTAAAGTTACGTACATAAGCCCCGGAGCCAATGGAACCTCAATAAAAAGGAAAAGTGAGGGTTACACTCACTCTCCTCCTTTTCCTAACCGAATGGCCCAATCAACTTTTTTTTTTGAATCGGTTTGAAACTTGTATCCATTTTTTTTGTCTCAGAGACCCAATGAATAAAGCTGGATATTTAGTATCAAGCATTACTTATTTGACTTTTCGCTAATTTGACTTTAGTCCTTATACTGTGAACGAGGTACAGAAGACAAAAAGAAAAAGAAATTTAGTCTGAAACAACAAAGATTTGATGTTTCATAGTCATGTTTTTATTCATTTAAAAACCTTGCCAAGAATCCGTCCTGATTTAACCAAATCATTGTGGAAAGCTAGAGTTTTTCAAGCACGAAAACCGACAGAATCCCTGCACGGATTATTAAATCCATACGGATTTCCTTAATGTGTAAATGAACCATTAATATGATGAATAATTAAATATCTACTTATACCGTAAGCCGCTAAACCACAGAAAACGCGGTAATCAGTAACTGAATTCCTCAACACTATTGCGAGCAAACAAAATTTGATTGCTTACATGCAATCCCAACACACAAGAGGGCTTACAGCAGCCCATAAATTGGCTTCTCCGAAAACTTACTAGGAGATTTTGCGAAGCTTTCGCCATCTACCAGCAAAATTTTCCCGTTATTACAGCAAATTTAGATCATTTATTAGAAAAAGTTTTATAACATCAAAAATCCTGGTTTGGTCAAAGGATATATTCAAAACTATGCATACACTGAAACAAGTATCCTGTCATTTCGATACCTAGGTAAAGATGTAGGCTTGTCACAAAATTCCATTGTTCTGAAAGTGAAGTTCCACCGTTTTTCAAAAAAAAAAAAAAAAAAAAAAAAAAAAACAAAAAGATTTTCAAAAACTTAATTCAGCTGATGGTTAAAACTGAATGCAAAATATCAAACAAATTCAGAATTGACGCCTTACTCTGAAACACTGAAACATAACACCGATTAAAAAAGACACACAATAAACTTGCAGAGGGAATATCAACCTAAACATCAACAACTTTCTCACAAATTATTCACACCCGATTGTCTTTCACTATTAAAATACATGGATCTTACCGTTTTTAATAGAGCCAATATATACACTGGGAGTAGGCTTAAGGTGGGAGGAGCCAAAAGTTGGCCACCCCGGACGTTTTGCAGCGCTTTATAGGCAGACAGTGGATCAACTGCTGCGTTCACAAAGGCATCTCTTGCATCACTTATAGATGTGGCCATTGATCTGTCTACAGCTAAAAACAAGATGATAATTAGACATATTTAATTAAATTATCCACAATTTTAGTATTTCCTAATTGGGCCACACTGAGTAAGTTGGAACGCGGCTTTATTTCCCGTAGCATTAAGAGTGACCTGGCAGGAAATACACAAATTGGAGACTGAGATCCCTGTATCTTGTGTCCACAATATTCGCAATTGAAAAGATTGCTTGCAATAGATTTTATGACTACGAAGAAGGTTTATTTTTCATCTTTTGACTAACAAAATTCACTAAACTTAATTATCAGCTTTTGACTGACAGGTCAACTTAAATATAGAACCCAAGTCATGCCCCCCACCCCACCCCCCACCCCCCGAAAAATGAATATATAAGCTCAAAATACCAACATAATTTTGAGGATATCCGGCTATATTCAAGAAAAAAATATGACATAGGAGTTGGCTGCCTCTATGAGTTGTACCACCAAACTCTGATTCTAGATCATTAATAACTAGATAGTCATTTTAAATAATCACTTCTAGCATTTTTTTAACTAAGTAGAAGGAGAAATATATAGATATTTTGCTCGGTTTTCCCAAAAAAGACTTTAGTTCCCATCACGCCTAATAATTATTTACAATCAATATTTCCCGGACAATTATGCTTTTTTTCATCCAAATGAGAACACACATTACTAAAAAAAAGAAACAAAATTCTTACAAACGTTGAAGTTCAAGAAGTGTTTTTGACGTCCTTTTTTTGCACTTATATGGGTAATTTTAGCCTTGTTCAATTCAACAATGGTCTTTTGCCAGCAATATCTATACCAACAAAACAGACAACTAGTGTTTTTTTTTTCTCGTAAATCGGGTCCCTATCCCTGATGTAACTGTCGATCTGTATAATTAGCAACTGTCTGTGAATCTAATTAGAAAATCTGGTTTGTATGTAATGCCCATCAATGGCGTAGAGAAACCTGACAATCTGACTAGCTCAGTAGGGAGAGGTATCGTACCTATATACTATAATTGGTAACTTTCTGTAACTCTTGAGAAAATCGCTTAATAGAAAACCCGATTATTTTTAGTTGTAAATACACCAAAAGTGTAAAACAAACTAACAAGCCCGACTAGCCCCTTAGGTAGAGCAAAAGACTCCAAATCTCGACTGCGAGTTCGAACTCAGCGCTTTACTCTTTTTTCCGTTGGTGAAATTACAATGCTGAAGATAATCTCCTTTCGAGTAAAGTTGCATTTGCGGAGTACAAAATCTCAGGGAATCGCAAAAGACAGGAGAATTCCAGAAAACCCGTACAAGAAGATAAACAAAATCCAGGATAAGAAAATTACAGAAAATCTAGAAGAATCATCAGACAAGGATCAATCGAGTACCAGTTTTCGGCAGCGAGGGATTCAAACAGCTTATCACATGATATCATTTCGTTAAACCCAATCTAGTGTCATTTGACCTGATAATTATCCAATCAATTAGAATTTTTGGTCAAAAATGTTCTTTTTCCTCTTTTTTTCAAATTAGTTCTCCTAACTAGTAAATGATTTTTTTTTTTACTTTTATTTACCCTTATATGAACAATTTTAGCCTCGTTCAATTCATGACCGTTTTATCGACAGTGTTGCTGCCGTCAACAAAATAGACAACCTTTACTTTATTTCCACACTTTTATCAACAAAGACAGACCCAATACCATCTTTCACGAGAATTTAAAACAGCTTAAGATATAGCAATCATCCTAGTCCAATTCAGAAGATCTTCTTATAATATATATATATATATATATATATATATATATATATATGAACTATCATTCAAGATTTATTTCTAAAAGTACTTCACAGGCACTTTGGCAAAAAAAAAAAAAAAAAAAAAAAAAAAAAAAAAAAAAAACGTACCGTAGGTTTTTTATTGCCTTCTTAACTCACTGAAGCCTTCAGCCCTCGTAGAGGTGGCTTTACGTGAATCGGGTCTGGCCCTTGAAAGCTTGCTATTACGACGTTACATATCCGCCACTCTGGCAAAATTCCCAAAAACCACCACTCCTTAAATATTCTTAGAATAACAATCTTTGATATTCCTAAACATTAATCAAAACCTTAATAGAAACTACTGAATAATGAGGCGCAAAAATACACTTAGTAGGTTAACTTCGGATACCCGGTGTCTGACGTCAGACGAAGTTTACAGACATAGGCAATTACAATATAGGATGTTGTTCGACTCAATGCGACTATAGAGTGTTTTTATATCGACGTTATTATATTCCACCTTCTCTTTATTTTGTAGAATGGTGGGTAAAAAATAGTGATAATAATAATGTAAAAACTCGTTTATGGAGTTATTTGCATTTTAATAAATTTGGAAAATTTTATAGTTTTTTTAGCTTTCAGTTCTTTTTACCTTCCATATCATTTTTCTGCCAAAATATGTCACCCCTATTTCGACAAGGGAGGGACCGGAATTTTTTTTTTATACCAAAAAACATCAAACTGTCAACAGACATAAAGGAATGCATATCTACTCCGTTGTGTCAACAGGGTACTCAAATCAAATTAGACTGTTATCGATAATTGTCGTCTAACTTATTGAACAAAACAATCAATAGATAACTGTCAACAAGATATAAGGTTTTCATAACACTTTTCGGCAAAAATGAAGTTAACAGACATTTTTTTTTTATCTTTTCAAAAGACGATAAAAATATCATCATAATGTTAATAAAGGAAATCAAACACGTTTGCTGTTCACATGAACTCAAATTGATACAAATTTCTCTGATATATCAACGTAGCACTTAAGTCGAACAATTTTTTTTCTAATCATCATTCAAATTTTTGTCATTAACATATTTTCCCCGTTTCCCCTCAAAATGAGAACTAGACAAAAAAAAAAAAATCTCATAGCTCATAAGGTCTATTTTTCCAATCTTTTCCTTACACAGGACAAGGCCGTACCCAGAGGGAGGGGGAGGGGGTAGGGAGGTTTGACCCCCCCCCCCCCCCCGATATGTTTGTTTGACTAGTAAAAACGTAACAAAAATGGATATAAATAAATTCTGTACGCGTTTTTTGAGTTTTTTTTGTGTAACCCCCCCACACTCCCCCCAAATTGTTTTTGAGTAAAACCCCCTCCGAAAAAAAACCTGGGTACGGCCTTGACAGAGGATATGGGGTTTGATAGCATTTTCTCACCTATTTTTGCAAGAAGGCCAACAATACACTGTTGATCAGCGCTACTAATCACATCATTGACTTGTGCCGTAAGAGGCAAACTTAACGTGTGTACCCGTATTCTCCTCTCTCCCTTTGAAGAGGTGTATAAAACAGCTGCTTGGAAGCACACATTATTTCGCTCAGCCATTGAATCACTTATGGAAAACTGTAGGCCAAACCCAGCATCTGGGTTGACGTTGGCTAATTGAATTAGATCAGTAGATCTAACAAACATGTTCCCGTGAAAAGTGTGAATGGAGAGACCCCTGAAATGAAAAGAAAAACTTCTTTTATACTCTGGCTGCAATTGCACATATACCTATCAATATGACACGGGGGAAGAAAGAATCTCCTCCCTAAGGACCAACAAGAGACACCAAAAAGACAATTAGAGAATGAAAGAGAGCGAGAATAAACGAATATTACCAGAACGAAAGAAAGTTAAAATACCGAATATTTCGAATATTTTGATACATTTATACTTGGGTAAAATATATTTACGACAATTGCATTATATTTTAATATTTCAATCTCTATGGCTTAGAGTTCGTTCTTTACTATAAAATCCATACAATTGAGTACTAAAGGGATCGGATGACCCAGGCACTTTTCAATTTTATATTCCGTTCTTTACTTTAATAACAGTGTGTTTTGTGTTTCGATCAGACTCTGTTTTTAGGAGTTATGGGGTATTTTGTTTTTTTATATGGGGCATGATCGTCTCTTACTAGGTTGCTAACTACCACTGCAACTCGGAAAATGCTACCTACCGCTGCAACCCAGATACAACCCTGATTACAAACAGAAAGAAGCCTACGGCCTTTTCTTATTTGGAATAGTAAGAGACGAAGCTCAGAAAATCAAGCAGCTAACTAATTCCAATATGTGCAAACTATGTCCAATGAGTCCAATATTATTTTAGTTATTATGGTCAAGAGTTCGTTCTTTACTATAACGATTATGACATCATTCATCAAGCTTGTACATAAAAATGAAGTGTTTTGTGAAAAATGATTCAATTTTAAAAACTATTTATTTTCAATTACAAAAGGCACTAAATTTAGCAATTTCCTTTAAAATGAGCCATTAAACAGCTATGATGCTCAAGTGCCCTGCTAGCTGAGAAGAAAAAAAAGATGCTGTATATGCAAATATCGTAGTTCAAGCAAATTTTCTTGTTTTTCAAGCCTACATATTTTCTTTGTTGTTCAAGCCAAGAGACTGTAAGTTCCCTTTATTGGAGTTTCGGACAAGGCGGTTCTAATAGTGGACTTTGTTTCAAGCCGACACTACTTTTAGGAATTGGTAATTGTAGGAATTGGAAATGGGTATTTGTATTTCTTAGTATGGGACTTGATCGTCTCTTACTAGGTTGCTAGCAACCGCTGCAACCCGGATTCTACATGAAGGTCTAACATGGCTAAGATATTTACTGGTTATTAAATGGACATGAGAATTATACTTAGGTAAAATATATTTACGTCTATGTAAGCAATGAAAGAAGAAAACAGATTCATTATCGAAGGTTAGTGACGAACAAGAAAAAAGGAAATCCGACAGAAAAACTGGGAAAACAGAGTTCGCCTACTGTCTTTCCAGTTTATTACTGTAGCTCATTCATACAGAAAGTTCCTGCCTTTGAATAGAATAGAACAAGAAACTACGACACATTATTTTTTGTTTAGTTTTTTTTTAATCCAAAACTATTGCTTTATACATGTAGTCTTTAGAAGCTAGCAAAATTTGACAGAAAACTATGCAAAAGTACGAATTAAAAAAAGGAAACATGAAAAAAGCGCTTTTATTTCTAAATGTACAAACAAGTAAAAAATTCTATCGGTACTTGTATGATATACCCCCAACCTAATATTCTTCTAATATGTTTTTCTGACGTTCAATCCTGATGAAATATACCTAAGTATGATAAAAATATAACACTTTAGAAACAAATTTTGCCCATATATTTTCACATTAAAGGGATGGGGGGGGGGGGGGGGTATAGCGGGTCTGCATGCCCAATGTGTTAGGTACAATTATTCTGCATATTTTGTAGTAAGAATTGTTTTGTAACTGCACGCCACTGTATATAAACAATATACAGTAGAATCATTCCATATCTCAACCATTATACAAAGCCGGACCGAGATGCAAGTGCTCCGGAAAACTTATCAACACAAGCGACATTAGATTTTTTGACGGGTAGACAAGTCAGATTTCTCTTGAACACAAAACCTGACTTCACCTTTGTAACACTAAATTTTAAGAATCTAATTTAAAATTAACTTATTCAAATACACATATAAAAATCGGTAATTATTAGTGCAATGTTATTATTGGATGTTTTCGGAAATTACAAGTAGGTTTCAAAGTCTCGAGTTGGCTTCAAAGGCATTTCGAGAAAGTTTCTGCGAAAATAATTGTTAAAGGCTAATATACACTGAATTGCTGATGGACGAGGACGGACGAGTATACGGGCAGAGCTTTTATATACGCCAAGACTGTATTAGCCAAATATTACTGAGTCGTGATTCTACTGTATATTATTTATATACAGTGCTTCACAATGTGCAGTACTTTACCCCCCCCCCCCCAAATGTGCAAATATATATCCCAAATTATATATTTTCCATCTATTGTGTCACTTCTCTTTGTCTTGTCTCACGCTATGCTGAAAGAAACTAGGAAAAAACCGGTTCTGCAATGCATCAATGAATGAACAACTTGAGCAGTATGGGGTTTATCATTCAAGTACCATCCAACCTTCTTTTCTGTCTCACCTTCTTTACAGTGCTTCACACTGTACAATACTTTATCCTCCCCCCCCCCCCCCTAATGTGCAAATATACATCCCAAAGTATATATTTTCCATCTATTGTGTCACTTCTCTTTGTCTTGTCCCACGCTATGCTGAAAGAAACTAGGGAAAAAACCTGTTCTGCAATGCATCAATGACTTAACAACCTGAGCGGTAGGGGGTTTACCATACAAGTACCATCTCACCTTCTTTTCTGTCACCCAGAACAGTTACAATCTTTAAGACTAAAAATGAAAGCTTGGGCCTGTCATGACCCACAGTACATTTACTTAAAGTAATTTTATATTAACGAAAGTCATTTTGAATTAATACTAAACATACTTCATAATTATTTAATACGATTATCTAAAATTATTACAACGCTATGTTGCAAATTGTAATTATTTCCAACTATATAAAAATTAAAAGACCTTTCTGCGACACTATACCCTTAAATGTGGATATACCAGGCACATCACGTTCATTATCAGGAAGCGTAAACGTTATTTATTTTATTATTTCTTATGAGCGTCACAGGCATTTTTAGTCTCAATAGATTTTGAATTTTTCCGAGTAGCAAGAAAAAAGTTACATTTTTACTTTTTAGGACATATGCCGATAGAAGAGCGTTTTTTATGACCTAAATAAAATTTTCTGACCATTGACTAATGAATGACTCGTGAATGACATCATACCTGACAAATGAACTCCATAATTTTTTCGTTTTAAATTCGTTTGAAATCTGTTTTTCTTTGATACTAGAGATGCGATGCTCTGAATATTTATATTTTAGCTAAATCTCACAATGTTTACATGTTGGCCCAATCTTGTCTGACTACATATAAGTTTATCCAAGAAAAGACGCAATTTTGAATGCTTTTGTGTTATTTTGGCAAGTTTTTAAGCACTATTGGTGGTCAGCAGCATTAATGATGAAGTAGCTTAATGATCAACGAAGCTGAAGCTTCTCTGGCATATTAGGGCGAATTATACTACTCAGTTAACAGTTAGAGGAGGGTCCAAATGGACCCGTCATATTGTCAGTCTGTGCTCTTGTTTTTTTCTGTCTTCTCTCATTTGTTTATCTTCTTTACATCCTTAGACTTCTAAGAAAACTTATACAGATAGTTAAACATCAGAAATAGCCTTTTTTTATAATTTTCTTGAATTTTCGTTTTATAATTATGTTATATCACCATAGAATAATAGCGCGGAGGCATAGACAAAAACTGCAGCAACTAATTTATTTAACACTATAAAGACGAAAAAGATTCAATATCAGTTAATGGGTTAGGCTGCAAAAATTTGACGTTAACAGATACCGACACACTATAAAATCAGCTGCACAAGATTAACTGCCCTCTCTTCCCTCTCTCACCTCAAATTCAAGACTTATTTTTCTGAGCTGTCTATGATGATTCAGTCTACTATGATGATTCAGAAACAAAACCTAAGACGGCCGAGCAGAGATACCTTTCAAAACCAATCATTTCATGGGGAATGCAGTGTTCCCAGTTATGTGGTTTTCCAATAGTTCTAAATTTTAAAATCTTAACGGAGCAGATGCCAGGTTGAAATTAGGCATTTGGAAGAGATATGGATCGATCTGACGTTTGGAAGGGTTGAATACTATTTACTAGTTTAAAATATCGAGACTACCGTTACTAGCAAGGAGCCTTTAGGGGAATTGTATAATGTTAAACTGTATGTATATTTAATGTAATATATTTAATCATTTAATCATCTTACCTTACCATATCAATAATTTCTAATTTCTATTTCTTTCTTTATACAAGATTTTATTATATACTTTAGCTTTGATTGCTGCCGTTTTCCCATTACAAAGTACTGGATTTGATAGAATCTTTACAAACTCCAAAGAATTTTCGCATTTGGCTAAATTAGCTTTAGCATCAATTTCCAAAATATTTTTCATGAAAGCATTTTCATGAAATGCAGAAAGCATAAAAAAATATTAAGTCCCACAAAATCCTGCTCAATAAGCCTTCTATTTCATTTCTAATTTTTTTACTAACTATGAATACAAATTAAATAAAGTGTGAGACTGAAAACCGTAGACTTACGTGGTGCATCTGATTCTCATCACAGCTTCAAAACCAATCTTCCTAGTAAGATACCTTCTGAGAGTTGATTCAAACCTTTTCAATTCTAACTCATTCTTATCAGCACTAAAACTGGGAAATTTATAGATACTCCCTGATGAGAATTTGGCAGCACAACCTAAAATCAAATAAATTAAATGATTTTTTTCTATATCATAGTTTTAAATATTGACAATAACATAAGGTTTCTAGTGGAAGCAGTTCTCGAAAATGTAGGGGAGAGGGCACAAGGATTTTTCGACCGTTTTAAGGAGAATGCCAAAAAATGTGTTTTTCAAAATCTAAGGTTCTGGGGCTTTTTCATTTTTTTTAATGAAGATACAAAAAATTAGTTTTTCTAATTCTAGGGGGCAATGGCCCAACAGTCCCCATCCAAAAAAAAAAAAATGCCACCAATTAAGATCGCCTTCCATACTTCCTTTAATGTTCACGAAATTATGAACATTGAAATTCTATGCTCACGAATTTTTTACTAACAAAAATTTGTTACTGATAATTTCGCACAAACATACTAATTAGATGAAAAATTTCGAATTAGAACCTTCATATGCAAGAAGATTTAAAACAGCGTATAAAAATTCAAAACAATCATAAAAATGTAATATGTCAACAAATGTAATATAAGAAATTGTCAGACGACTGGCATATAAAAGAAACATAATTATTTATTATTATGAATATATTATTTTATGAGAACCAGAGAAATAAAGTCTTGCCCCTTTGCAAGAAAAAAAAAACTCAAAGTTTCAACCCGGTCAAACCTTCGTGAGACAATAAAGGGTATACTTACTAAGCCATGCATAAAATTTGTCACTATTTAATGAAACACAGTTATTGTAGTCAATCTGTATAATAAGAAACACTCGCTTGCCTTCAGGCATAAGAGAGAGAAAATGTACACTCCCTTGTGAAATTCAGAAACCTACTGATACTTCAGGTCCCGTTATTGTATATCCAAAGACGCTTAGGGGATCCATTGTTTAACATCACGATACTGTTTTTAGATTAGACATTGGCTGGGTATTACGGATATTCACCAACTATATAAAGAAAGAAAAAGAAATTTGCATTTTTATTCGTTTAAATCTTCACACAAAATCTGTCAACAACGTCTAACAAGAGCGTATTATTAGAGGATTGCATTAGCAATTATTCGTAGCTATTTTTGCTAGCTGGCGGAAACACAATTGTTAATAAAAACTGTTATTAATATATTTTTTGTTAGGAGGCCAGAAACCAGTCTGAATCCTATGTCAAATATATACCAATATCCAGTTTATCTGGATACAAAGAAAGGAATAAGGAGCAACTATTAGATCCAGTTCCCCTTTGTTTTTATTCCAACAGAGATCCAAATCTCCTTTCTCCTTTCAAATCTCCACTCATACTTCCCAGGCTCGAATGGCCCAGACCAAAACTCTGTATTTTCATCTTTTTTTAAGTAAAGCCCTTCAGTTACAATACCATTTAAGCCTTATTTTTTCTACGAAATGAAAGGACATATTCTGCCACGTAATTGTGATGCATTCGTTGAGATTGTACCTCATTTACAAAAACCTTCGTCTTCAGTCTTCATTGGGGAGTTGAAGCCAAAACTAATTTGAGATCTTATCATTTCTTGTTTTCATATTCGTTTACATTTGATGTTAGCCAAATCCGTACCCCGGGGGGGGGGTAGAGGGGTCTGAGCTCTAGTGCTGCTACTGGGAGATTTCGATTTTCAATCGTTGGCAGTTTCTGTACACTGCTGATGTTTATCATAAGGCAATGGACACTTTACCAACAGGATACAATTCTATTTATTATGGATAAATAAAGAATTTTTTTATCCAAGGCAGCTAAGACATCCTCCTGGATAGCTTCCAAGTTGGTGAACATAGACACACTAAAGCAATTCGAGACGAATAAACTCTAGTCAGGAGACATGAGGCTATAATAAGCAGAATTTGCTTAATTCTGCTTTTCCTAGTACCAGTTCTTCCCACTTTTTTGGAACAGCAAAGACAGAATGCAAAACTAATTCTCATGGTAGGTGGCATTTAAAGGAAAATCAAATTTACCATGTCGGTGATCAGTGAACCATGTCTTTTGATATGGTTCTTTAGTTGGTGAATTTATGATTTTTGATATTGTATGATACCCTGTAGTGTCTATCAGCAATCCTGAGTGTTCATCTAAAATCTATCAGAAGTACAGATTTAAATATACGCAAGATGTCATATTACCACAACTACCGGTTTTTAAAGAGGATCT
Organism: Artemia sp. Qi Xiang Cuo; assembly: GCF_049724085.1. NCBI lineage: Eukaryota > Metazoa > Arthropoda > Branchiopoda > Anostraca > Artemiidae > Artemia > Artemia sp. Qi Xiang Cuo. Next base: position 73,567,097 of record NC_142798.1, read on the forward strand.
GATATTTCCCCTTTCTTCTTTTATATCAAGTTATCAAAACAACTGTCAGGTCATCTAAGTTATCACGAAGGTTATTTCAAATATAAAGACAGTTGCTACATAGACAGTTACGATATTTAAGCTATCAAATTGAGCGATGAAGTACCAATGCCTCTTTCAACCTTGACAGTTGGTTTCATGCCCTGAAAAGTTGAAGCCAATCAAACAACAAACATTTGTCCATGCATTAAGTCTCTTTTGACCGAATTACTGCCTGATACCAAGTCCTGGAGAGAGGTATTTTGTAATCATGGAATCATGGGAACCAAACATCATTGTAGAAATCCAGTGGCACCAATTTGAAAAATGCAGGGAGTGAGTCAAAAGGAATTTTTCAAATTTTAGGGGCAGGGATAATTTCGTTGCTCTTTTTCTCAATGAAAATTCCAAAAACGAGGCATGTTTCAAGAAAAATACCAAAAAAAGGCATTTTTCGAAGTCTATGGGAGAGCATCACCTGCCCCCTCCGCCCTCCCCCTCGATAAGCCGTAATTCATGGCAATTCTATCGAGAAACCGTATGAGTGTGCAAGTTCTTTTTTTATAGCAGAATTTCATTCCAGAGTCGATTCGTCTATGCATAATAAACTTAGAATTGTTAGAAATCTTTTGCTCACACACAGCGCACTCTTACGGCTTACCTCGGGGGGGGGCTTACCCTCTTACGGCTTACCCTCGTTGTTCAAATAAATTTCATTTTGACCCGAGAAGTGCATTTTATGTTCACAAGTTTGTGGCCTCTATGCATTCTTTATTTCCTGGACAACATCTACAGAATGGGTAACCCTACAAACTTAGGAGATGGCTTTTTACAATCATTAGTCAAAGGAGTTGAGGACGTTTCCATTCTGGAGAAAAACCGTATGAATGCTAATTTTTGCTATACATAGCAAATTCATACGGTTTCACCTCAGAACGGATTCTTCCATCTGTAATCAGATAAGACCTGCTAGAGAGCTTTTCCTCACGTAAAGCAAACTCTTATGGCTCCGGGCTGGAGGAGGAGGGGGAAGCTTTTGAGGATAGATGAAATATTTTTTAGATCTTTTTCATCTTCTTTTATATTCTTATTAATATTCTTTTAATAATATTAAAATTAATAATATATTCTTTTTAGATCTTCTTGAAGCTTCAATTCTTTTGAGAATTTAGTGTTAAAACAATTGATTGGCTTATTACAAGATCAGAAAATTTTACATAATTTCTATGATTAAATAAACGATGGGTCAAAAAGGACGAAAGACAACTATTCTTGTTAAACAGTGCTTAGAATTACTATTCTTATAGCCCACAGCAAATCATTTCCAAATAATCTTTTAGTGAATAAACTTTCCTCAACTGCAATGCTAATTAGGTCAGTAGGCACCAAATCATCAGTTTTGGTCATATCTACGTAAAAAAGAAATTAATGGAGGGACAATACTTCGGACGTTAAATTATTAATCTTGACCATTATGAAAACAATGAAATCATAAAATTGTCAAAATGACATAGCATATATGTCATATTAAAATTGTCATTATCATTTTTGGTCATATCTTCAACATGAAGCTGATCTGTTCTATCTACTTCAGTTTGCTTAATATTCAAAATGCAGTTATTGGTATAGCAAAATCTGTCACCATTTGATAATAGTGAAGCAATTTTTGTGGTTATACCCTGAATTCAAGTTTTACTTTCTTGAGATCACAAGTTTGACGAAAAAAAAAATTGCGGACAAATCTATCATTTATCTCTTGTTTTTCAGCCATTCCACAGAGACAGGTCAATCCTTCAAGCATTTCTATTCCTTTTTTTTAGCATACTTGGATTGAATAGCTTCCAAATTAGGCAAATATTTGTATGCGCTTTCAGGTTTAAGTTTAAAAAGTTTATCAGTAAAGACTATCCAAATTATCAAGTGCACAAAGAAGAAGCACGATTGTGCAAACCCACAATGAGGCACTATGGTGCGAATCAGGTATGAACAAAGTTTCAAAGCTGCCAGCAGCAGAATTCGACAGAATTCCAAAAGCTGCCGACACTTTAACAGCACAACTTGTGTCTTGACAGCATTTCCTTGAGCAAAAAATATTTTTTATATGTAAAAATGGTATTTTCAGGCAAAATCTGCCAACAAATTTGAAAACTGCCAAGTAGTATAGCTACTTTGCTGCCCCACTTTTTCCATGACGGGTGCGAATACATAAGTAGTGGCCTTCTGGTGTCTGCGTATTTTTGCGAAGGAACATATTTCTTGAATTTTAGTATTCTTTTAGTCAAACTATCTTACTTAAGGGACAAAACCATTTTTTTATTGGCTGATATCAGACATTATACTTTATCTATTACTTATGAATTTATTTCCTTTTTAAGAAGTAAAAAAAAAATAATAACTTTATTTGATAAGCGTCAAACATTCTTATTCCTTTTTCCCATTTCCTAGCATTGCTTACTGAACTGTCTTAAGACGTTGATCTTCGTAGATGATCTCTCCTTTATTCTCAAGTAATAAGTATCTAACAAAGTGAAGAGCTGCAGTACAGTGGTAACTTCCTAAGCTCCTTCTTTGATGATTGAAGAAAAATTGTACTCTCAACCATGCCAAATTGAATATCATCAGGTTTCGCACCTATAAAGCGTCGCCTCAAATCCCCCCCCCCTCAGTGTCATTTCAGTTTTTCCGCCGTCGAAAACCCTTGGAGTTGAAATTTCTTCTGATTGTACATTTACCGAGCCTGTTCATAAGCTTATAAAAGCCGAAAACACATTAATTCAAACTCTTATTGCAATGCATCGATTTGGGTGTGATAGCGACAGAGTTAAAACTGCCTATCTTACTTATGTAAGACCACAGCTCGAATACGCTGTATCTATTCGGGGCCTATTCGTTGAGAACGGAAGTAGTCATAACCGGAGGTAGAATAGTAGATTATGTTCAGCAACTGAAAAATCTGAAACTTGAACAGTTACGATATAGACGTGACGCTTTAATAGTACTTTTGGAAAACGTTGGTTGCCTCACCTCAGCACTGCCACATCTTACCATAAAATGCTGCAGCGAGAACCCAAACCAGGTTAAAGCTGAAATTAAAAACCCGTTGAATTTAAGACAAATCGGTGCAGAAACTCGTTCATTCCCTATTTTGTGGAACTGTATAACAAGTCGTAGTGATTTAATATATGCATATAAGTTTTTATGTTTGCAAAGACCACGTAAATTAGCCCTTGTGCTGTATATGTACAAACAAAAATAAGTCAAAGTCGAAGCAACGTTATAGATTCAAACTGGGTTGGACTTACCGACACTTGCAATATCTTGAAATTCGTGGCCAATAAAAAACAAATCGGTAGCTATCTGTTGACCAGTATTGTCAAGGGCCATATTCTTATAAAAGTCAGTAGCAGGTAAAAGAAGCCCTGATGCTGTTCTCGGTCGTTCTTTCAATGCACCGGGTCCAATTGTAGGCAGCGAATTTAAGAATACAGATATTCTTCCTCCAGTTGACCACTAAAAAAATACACATTTTAAATGAATAGCCGGCATTGTAGTCAATATCTATACTCATAGAGGGGAGGGGGGCTCCTAAAGACAGAAACACGCCGTCAGAAAGAGCATCAATTTTCAGCTATCAGTTGCAGCGATACCTGTAGCTTAGTAAAGAGCGATCCACGGCCAATAGTAGCCAAAAGTTTAAAAAAGCACCTCCGAAAAAACTGTCTTGTAAAAAAAAAAATTCCATTTGTAGCTGATTCACGAATCGTAGCTTATTATTTCGATTAATCTTCATAGTAAAATTCTACGGCGAAAACAAATTTATAGAAATTTCAAAATTGAACCTGAAACCAATTGAAAATGGCGTTGAATAGAAATGTGAAGTACGCCATTGGAATGAGCATGGTCGACAGTTCTATTCAGAAAAACTACAGCCCTAAGCCTTGAACATAAAAAAAAAAATCACTTTTTGGACAGAAAGCACTAATGTGTCTCCTTTTTTTATTTTTTTTTCTCTGCCACTAGTGAGGCACTGGAATATTTTGGAGTAGAAAATCTGGGAGGCATAAAAAGGGAACCATCTTACTTCATGGTCAAAACCCTAGACATGAGGTTTACAACCCTCAGTTTTGTGTATTTACGGTAGGGTTCTTTGATATGCTGAATCCAACGGTGCGATTTCATTAAGATTCCTTGACATTCTAGGGTAGCCCCCCTTTTTTAGAAAATCAGGCAAATTTTATCAGGTTAGTAGCTATTGATGGGCAACATTAAATTTAATGAATCTTACATATTTGGAAACAGCATAAAAACCTAATTCTTTTGATGTATCTATTGTTATAAAAATTATGTTTTCAAGAGTTTTGATTACTATTATAGTAGAGTGTTGGTTATTGTTTGGTTATAGTCGCTCCTTACTTACAGTTCGTTGCCACGAACTGTTTGATAAATTTCTAGCACGTGATTAATGAGTGATTGGGAACAGCAAAAAATATAAAACAGTCTAAACCTTTTTAATCTCGACAGTCTTATACTAAAACTTTGTTATCTAAAATCAATTCATTCAATTCGGAAAGCCCCCTTTGTATGTTGCTCTCAACAATCTATCCTATATCTGACAACCAGTTTCTGTCCTTGGACGTCCTCCTCCAAGTTTTTTTTTTATGCTTTCTGCTATATGCTTTGCCGATGAAGGACACCAGATTGCCAAAAATAATTTCTTTTTGGCCATCTATCTAGTGTAAAACGAATAACTGGTCGTTCCCGAATGGGTGGGAAGAAGTCATAAATAAGGCTTTAAAGGATATTGGAACTTCTTGGGAGGGGTTAAAAGAGTGATTTTGAATAGATTGGGGTGGAACGTGCGCAGCTGCGTTAGTCTCAGGCGGCTTAGTGCTGCAGTGAATTGTTAGGAGTAGTAGTCTTAGAGAAGTATATAGGTCTTTTATATATAGCAGAAAAGTATGTGATATAAGTGATGGCCAATCTCTGTCCTTGTGCTTCTCCCTCTTTTGTGCATATATGCCCACAACGCTGGTTGTTCATTTGCAATTCTCTTTTGTTTTTTACCCAACTGTAAATAAATCCCTGTATTTGGAAAAAAAGCCCACTGTGTATAAAATTCCAATATCCTCCCCCAAAGGTCTTTTTATCTTTTGTATAGCCTAGGTCTATCATAAATTAGTTTTCTCAAAACAAAGTTATTCTGATGAAAGTAAAGAGCGAATTTGAAACTTACAACGAACAAAAATTTTTTCTCTTCACAAAGAAGAGAAATCACTTCGGCACAGAAAAAAAAACACATTTAAAATAAATACTTGATATTGTGGGCACAAAGAGCAGATTTGAGGTCAGACGAGAGAAATTAGCTATTAGAAAGAGCACTGATGTTTTAGTTATCCATCAGACAGCTAGGTGGTTTGGGGGTGGAGCTTCTTCCAATTGAAGGGAATGATTTTTGAAATACAGATATTTATCTGGCAGTTGGTAACTTAAAAAAGCAAGATTTTAAATGGACAATAAAAAACAGGCTTGCCTACACATAGAGAAGGTGTAGGTCTGTAATCCTCAGGTCCTAAGAAACTGGTCCAAAGGATTCATCCTCATCCCTTGGAAGAATTTAGGCCTAAAAATACAATTTTTCCAGCAGTGTAGTCAATTGAAAGGGGGTAGAAGTGGGCATATGCCCTCCCTCTATTTTTGTCCCTCCCCCTATATTTTGAAAAAAATACTTTTTTTGAGGGAGGGGGTGGGGGTGGAAATATCTTTTTCGGTATTCTCATTACAGATATCGAAAAATACATAAATAACGACCGGAGGGTAACCAGACCCCTTGCCCTTTTAAGATACCCCTCCCTCAACACTGATCGAAATTTTGAAAAGTCCATTTTGTTCAAAATGGTCGAAAGGCCTAATAACTATGCATCTGGGGATGCTGCCCCCACGGCCTCACAATACGTGCATCCAGTTTATCAAAAAGGCTTATCTGCAATGACTTAAGAAGGGCTGGGGGTATTAAACTGGAACTTTCGGAGCATGTTGAGGGGGATGTTTAAAAATGGTTGGAGCGCAACCAGCCCCTCTCCTATGTCCTTTTAGCTGCCCTCCCTTCAAAGACATTCCATCAAAATTTTGAATCAGTCATCTTGCTGAAAATAGACTCAAGGTTAAATAATACCTCCGGAGATGACACCCCCCCCCAAAGGCCCTGGGCCAATGGCAGTAAGTTACGCAAGTTGCAAATTGTTTATATATAAGGTTTGTTATTTGGAAAAGAGGGCATATTTGATCCTGGGTCTTCAAACGGCTTAAGTTATTAAGGTGAAAGTTTTAGGAAAACCTACGGGGAATATTCAACAAAATCAAAACACACTATATGCGGAATGGTCGTCAAAAAGGCGTATCAGTAATATCTAAGGAACGACTCTGGGTATAAAGTTGAAAATTTCACGGCATGTTGAAGATTGATCGGAGGGAACTAGCACTCCTTAAATTTTGAAAAGCCATTTTGTATAAAATAGTCATAAGGTCTAAACAATTATGCCTCCGGGAATGCCATGCCCCCAACGCCCATGGGGCAAGGAATGTAAATTATGCAAATTACCCGTTTCTAACATGTAGGATTTATCATTGGGAAGGCGAAGAATATTTGATCCTAGGTGTGTCCGAAGAGACTAATGGTATTGAGGTGAAATTTTAGAGAATGTTGAGGGGTAAGTTGAACTAAATCAAATGACACTAAACTCATCCAGGCTATCAAAAAGGCGTATCTGAAATATCATAGGAATAGGTAAGGGTATTGACTTTAAGGGCCACCACTACTGATAATGCTACTGTGACTACAGCTACGACTACTTGTGACTGTTACTGTAATTACTAGCGACTTCTACTACTGGCAAATGTGACAAGGATTACTTACGACGGCAACGATCTGCAACTGTGACTACTTGTCACTTCGACTACGACTACTTACGACTGCGACTATTTGCGACTGCGACACCTTTTACTAGCAACTACTTTCAGGAAATGTTGATGGGGATAGTGAACAAAATCAAAACACACTTTGTGCATACTGGTTGTCAAAAGGGCGTATCAGGAATACATCAGGGACAGTGGAGTGAATTGAGTTGAAAGACATTTTCAGGATATGTTTGAAAGTGATCGGAGGGTAGCTAGCCCGTCCCATACTTGCCCTATTTAGATGTTCCTTCCCAGCAATCATGGACATTAAAAAAACGAACATTTTGTTCAAAATAGTCAAAAGATCTAATAGCCATGCCACCGGAGATGCCAAGCCCCCAAAGGCCATCGGGGCAAGGATTTAAATTATGCAATTTGCCCAATTTTTATATACAGGATTTATCATTGGGAAAGCGGGAATGTTTGGTATCGGGTGTATCCAAAAACCTAAGAGTGTTAATTTAAATTATGCAATCTGCCTATTGTATACATGCATGATTTTATTGGGAAAGGGGGGATGTTTGATCCTGGGTGTGTCAGATAAGGCTAAGTGTATAATGAGGTCAGCGCTGTCAGCCTGACGATGTGGATACTGAGGGGTACGTGCAACACAATCAAAAGACACTGTATCCATCCTGGTTATCAAAAGGGACTATCTCCAATTTCCTAGGAACAGCAAAGGGTATTAACTTGAAACTTCCCGGACCACTATTACTACTGCTGTGAATGCAACTGCGACTTCTTGCAACTGTGACTATGACTACTTGCGACTACTTGCAAGTGACTACTATTGACTTCGACTACCTACGACTGGGACTGCGATTACCTGTGACTGCGACTACTTGCAACGACTAAGCAAATACTTGTGACTGCTGCTGTGACTACTTGCAACGACTAAGCAAATACTTGTGACTGCTGCTGTGACTACTTGCTTCTGCGACCGCGACTACTTGCGATTGCAAATACTAGCGACTGCAGCTATTTTTGACCGTAACTGCTTGCGACTACGACTACTTATGACTGCGACCACTTGTGACTGTGACTACTACTACTACTAATGCGATTGCAAATACTACTGCAACTTCTACTATTACAACTGTAACTATTGAACTAAAACAAAAGAGCTTAAATACAGTTTGAACGTCAAAATGGCATAGTGCAACCATGTAGCTAAAAGGGCTTATCTGCAATATCTTATGAATGGCTAAGGTTTATTAAGTTAAAACTTTCAGGGAATGTTGAGGGGGATGTTGCACTAAATCAAAAGACACTAGGCGCATCCAAGTTTTCAAAAAAAATCATCTGGGCGTATCTATATCAAACAGTTCGGGGTAACGAACTGTAAGTAAGGAGCGACCCGGCTCAATGGTAACCAACACTCTGGTAACGGGTATTTTGATACAATTAGATACATCAAAAGAATAAGATATTAATGCTGATTTCAAATATATAATTTTCAGCAAATTTAATTTTACCTATCAAAAGTTACGCGCCTGAGAATATTTGGCTGATTTTCGAAAAAAGGGGGAAAGACCCTATAAAAATTATAGAACCTTAATGGAAATCACACCATCATATTCAGCGTATCAGAGAATCCTACTGTAGAGGTTTCAAGCTTCTATCTGCAAAAATGTGGAATTTTGCTTTTTTGCCAGAAAAAAGATCAGGGATGCGTGTTTATTTTTTTTTTTTTTTTCATGGATGATCGCATAGACCCAGGGGTCCTAGAATATCGTGGGAGGGTTCATTGGAACGGAAATTAAAAGTTCTAGTGCCCTTTTTAAGTGACCAAAAAATATGGAGGCCAACTAGGCCCCCTCCCACGCTTATTTTTTTCCCAGAGTCACCTGATCAAAATTTTAAGATAGCAATTTTGTTCAACATGGTCGAAAATATGATAAATATGTCTTTTAGGATGACTTAATCCCCCCAAGTCCCCAGGGGGAGGGCTAAAAGTTATGAACATTACCCAATGTTAACATAATAGTATTGGTTATTGGGAAGTATACAGACGTTTTCAGGAGGGTTTTTTTCTGATAGTGGGGAGGGGGGGGGGTCGGGGGGTATGTTAGAGGATTTGTCCAGGACGTAAATGTTCATGGGAGAAGGGAAAATGCCATGAAGGGGGCGCCAGACTTGCCAGCATTATTTATTGGTTATTGGGAAGTATACAGACATTTTCAGGAAGGATTTTTTTCTGGAAGGGGGGGCTAGAGGAGGGGGTTACTCTGGAAAATCTTTCCATGGAGGATGTTTCTTTGGGGTAAGGGACATTTCTATGAAGGGGGCGTCGGATTTCCAAGCATTATTCAAAAAACGATCAGAAATTAAATTAAAAAAAAACAAGTTTTTTCAACTGAAAATAAGAAGCAACATTAGAACTTAAAACGAACAGAAATTATAACGTATGTGAGGGGGTTCTCTCCCAAGTCAATACCTCGCTCTTTACGTTACAGTTTTTTTTAGTGCTTTCAAAAGAGCTATCTATTCTAATTAAACGGCCTTTGTGATTCAGGGGTTAGTGAATCAAATTTTTTTTTAACTTTTAACGTAAAGAGCGTGGTATTGACTAAGGGGAGAACCCCCTCATATACGTAATAACATATACGGAATAAAAAAAAACAATAAAAAAAACAAGCGATACGGCTCAATAGTAATCGAAACTTTTAAAAACGGAAATTTGATGTCAATAAATGTATCAAAAGAATGTGTTTATAATGCTGATTCTAAATATATAAATTTTACTAAGTTTAGTATTACTCATCAAAGGCTACGAGCCTGAGAAAATTTACCCGATTTATAAAGAGGGGGGAAACATCCCCTACAAGTGAAAGAATTTTAATGAAAATCAAACCGTCAGATTCAGCGTATCAGAAAACCCTATTACGTAGGTTTCAAGCTCATATCTGCAAAAATCTGCTACTTTGTATTTTTTACTATAAGAAAAATATACGAATATAGAAGTTATTTCCGAAAGTTCATTTGTAAATTACGTCATTACGAAATTTAGAGACATCCATTTAACAAAAGAAAATTAAAATTTTTATTCAAATTTGTTTACATATTCAATGACGGTGAGCCAAAATAAAAGCTGCATTAATTAAAAAAGGATCAGAAATTAAATAAAAAAAACAAGTTTTTTAAACTGAAAGTAAGAAGTGACATTAAAACTTAAAACGAACAGAAATTATTCCGTATATGAAAGGGGCTGTCCCCTCCTCAACGCCTCGCTCTTTACGCTAAAGTTTGACTCTGTCTCACAAATTTATTTTTTAAAACAATAAAAAACTTTAGCGTAAAGAGCGAGGCGTTGAGGAGGGGACAGTGCAATAATTAGAATCCAAAATCAGATGACATAGTTCTCCAACTTATTTAATTGCTGGTTCGTTTTGTTTTTGAGTGAATGAATTGTTTTCTTTTCTTTTATTCCTCAGTTGTTCGCTAGTATCCGTCGATGGCAGTTCATAATTTTTTGGATTTGGTGCAAATCGTGGATATTGGCGAAAACTCACTTTTATGGTTGTTAGGTATTTGATTTTAATTCTTATAATTTTTTGCTTTTACTGAACTTTATTCATCTTTTTAAGTTTTTGTTTTTTTCTTTGGTTTTTTGGTTCTCTTCACATTGACTTTCCGCGTTTATTTTTTGTTGCTTTTTTCTTCGGCGCTTTCCTTGGATACATTACTTTGTTTCGCGCTGAAGAAGAGAGGCGTTTGTCCTCTCGAAATATTCGCTTTGTCGTGTTTTTTCAGTATTTTCATTTGGCCTTTAAAAACCCCACTTTCGCTCGTTTTTCGTGTCGCGTTGAAGAAAAGAGGCGTTTGTCCTCTCGAAATATTCGCTTTGTTATGTTTTTTCAGTATTTTCATTTGGCCTTTAAAAACCCCATTTTTGCTCGTTTTTCTTTCTTTATGTTATGTCAGGCCAATGTGGTTTAAGAAATTATCTTAAAGGTGAAACTTTTAGAGAATGTTGAGAGGGGTGTTGAACTTAACCAAAATACAACTGTATTTATCCCGGTTGTCAAAAAGACGTATCTAGAATATCTCACGATCAGCTAATGCTATTTAGTTGAAACTTTCAGAGGATGTTGAACAAATTCAAAAGATACTATATACACACACGCTTGTTAAAATGGCGTCTGCAATATCTCAGGAACAGTTAAGGGTATTGGGTTGAAACTTGCAGAGAATGTTGACAAGGATGTTGAATTCGACCAAAAGACACTATGTTCATCTCGGCTGTCAAAAGCGCGTATCTGCAATATCTCAGGTACGGCTAATAGCATTTAGTTAAAACTTCCACGGATAGAATATTTGGAATGGGGCAGTAGACCAGCTCCTGTTTGCCGTGTCTTGTCTTCCTTTTGAATAGAACTTGAATATTCAATTTAATTTCTATTCTTTTTAAGATTTATTTATTCATCTCCATCAGCATTTGTTATCTTTATATCCGATATGATCATTTATTTTGATTAATGTTCGTTTTGGGTTTCATTTATTCTTTTATAGCCATTCCTGGTCGTGTTAAGTTTGAACTCTTCTTTGAAGTTTTAACTAATTCACAAAAACAACAGTTCCTGGTGGACCACTAGGGGTTCACTAATCTGTATTTATTCTATCGTTTACTCTGAAATCTATGTATGAATTAACATGGATTGAAATTAAGAGCTAAAAATAGATATTTGTTCAGATACAATAAATAAACAATAAAGCGCATAAATCATCATATACCCCACAAGGCTCTATGACCGAGAAAGCAGGAAGAATACGACAATGATAATAAGTAGTTGACAAGTAGTGAGCAACATTATAAGAAATTTATAAAAAAAATTTCTCATGAATATTAATCTCGATTTATCAGCAGTCAACCCAAACAATATTGCTCAAAATCCTCTTCTGGACCACACTGCGGTGTTTTTTTGTGGATGGTGAAGTCCTCCCTCACTAGAGTGCAGACGGTCTGGTATTATAGTATTTTTGCGGTTACCATATAAAGCTTATTCCAATATGCAATGCATAGAACACACCTTAAAAAAGTCCCCCCGGACCCCATCCCAAATACTAACGAAAATGTTCCACTTCATTCTGGCTGGTCAAGCTCACTATCTCAAAGGTCATATGATGAGTCAAACTCAATGAATAAGGTAATGATCAGCGTCGGGTCTAATGTAACCATCAATGATGAAAATGAAAATGGATTTCAATAGGTCCTTTCTATGAGCTCCAAAAAAAGGAAAAAATCTTCCCGATCCTGCCCGGGTTTCTCCGCCTCCTGCCCAAACTCCTTCTCAAAACCTAAGAATATACCTAAAAAAAATTTCTAATACCCCCTTTGAGATAACTAAGATTACTCCAATAAGGGTTGCAATTTTAAAATTGTTAAAATCAATATTTTCTCTTAACATTAACCGTGATGGATCTTTGCTAATAGCTCTTCAAGATCCTATATCAGCAGACATAATACTTAATTTAAAATCCCTGCTCAATATCCCAATTAAGACTGCTCGATGTAACCCAAACCAATATACAACTAAAATAGTAGTGCACAATGTCCCCCCTATTCAAGAGTTAAAAGAAGGGCTCTCTGATAGAGCTGGCAACACAATACCAGTTAAAGATGTCACCCAATTTGGTAAACCTGACTCTAATGGCCTAAAATTAAAAAAAAAAGAAGTTTTTTTAACTGAAAGTAAGGAGCGACATTAAAACTTAAAACGAACAGAAACTATTCCGTATATGAAAGGGGCTATCCCCTCCTCAACGCCTCGCTCTTTACACTAAAGTCTTTTATTGTTTAAAAAAATAAAGTTGTGAGACAGAGTCAAACTGGAACAGAGTAAATTGAACTGCCTGTTGTTTTCGTCGAAAAACAAAATCAGCGACCGGCTTTCCAGACATGGATTCAATGATTTTTAGGCCTAAATCTCTAGCAGAATAGACGTTGGTAGATTCGTAGGCTGTCAGACCGTTGGTGATGTTTCTTAGTTGAAGATCCCCATTAAATGGCGATCCTTTTTCTAGGAAATCGATAACGATCTGGGTGTCTTTACAGTCTCTTACTTGCCTCGGCTCAGACGTTTCCTTATATTGGTCACTAGTTCCATAGAAAACCTGTGATATACCCCCCCATCAGAAGATTTCGTGCAGAGCAGACTGGTCGAGACAGAACCCATAAAGACATTTGAACCTCTGTCATACAACTTCCATCGGTAAAGCCACTTCCATCAGTAAGGCCACCAGCCTTTTTGAGACAACACATGAGCTCCTGCTCAATGACAAGATCCGTGGAGAGCCTAGCACAGAATCTATCAGAACGTCTGATCACATGCATCCCATTTTGGAGGGCTTGATAAACGGCAGGATGGGTTTCCTGGAGCTTGACTATTCGCTGGAGGTAAAGCGGGCAGGATTGTGTGTAATTGTTTTGCCCAGATGCCACAAGATAAGGTAGCATGTCAGAGTTGGATTTGAAGCGGAGATCCCATGACCCAGATCGTTTGGCTCTTAAGAAATTTCGCAGTACGGACACCATACCGGAGTATTGGAACCACAGTTTAGAGGTTCTGTACCGGAGCAGTTCCAGTCATTTCCTATCGATGAATTCCACTGTTTTCTATAAAACAGTTCTTTGATATAAATTTCCAACAATTTTACTACGTACGGTCGGATACATTAGTTTACCATTTCAGACTGTAGTCTTTGGTTGAAATAATGACACAAACAAAAATGATCTCTTACCTTTAAATATCAAGTGAATGGGAAAGGAGAACATTCGAAGTGACATTTTTTAGCTTGTTAGTTGGCAGACACATCGAACTTTTTGTATCTATAGATGGCAAAATATCAAACACGGGCATTAATGTGACTTGATAAATGATTACTTGGGCTAATTTTCAATTTTGACTTTTTAACTAACGGCTTTATCCGGGAAATCACTTAGACAAAGCGTGGGTCGAATCTTTAATATTATCTATTGCATACAAAGGTCATCAAAGTGGTGTAGTTGCCTTCTGGTCTTCTAACATTAAACGTTAACTGGAAATAAAAAAGTGCATATTGATGAACATGAAAAGAGGGTTATGAATATGAGGGTTTCCGAGTAGACATTACATCAGTTGAATTTGATTTTTTGGCTCAGCTCATCATTTTATGTCAGAATAGTTGCCTTCTGATAGTATGGTGAAAAAGAGGTCACAACGATGTGAAGGGTAAAATCACGTATTGATTATTATGAAACCTTTCTGGTACAATGCACATAGCATTTGCTTTCTTTTTTGGGCTCAGCTCTTCATTTTATGTCAGAATAGTTGCCTTCTGATAGTATGGTGAAAAAGAGGTTACAACGATGAGAAGGGTAAAATCACATATTGGTGATTATGAAACCTTTCTGGTACATTGTACATCAAATTTGCTTTCATTTTTGGGCTCAGCTCATCATTTTATGTCAGAATAGTTGCCCTCTGATAGTAGGGTGAAAAAGAGGTCACAACGATGAGAAGGGTAAAATCATAGATTGATGATTATGACACCTTTTTGGTACATTGTACATAAAATTTGCTTTCATTTTCGGGCTCGGCTCTTCATTTTATGTCAGAATAGTTGCCTTCTGATACTATGGTGAAAAAGAGGTCACAACGATGAGAAGGTTAAAATCATTATGAAACCTTTCTGGTACATTGTACATCAAATTTGCTTTCATTTTTGGGCTCAGCTCTTCATTTTACATCGGGATGATACTTCATATACAGAAAAACTGCACTTAGTTTCTGCTTACTGAGAGTGAATTAACAACAATAAATGTAAGACGAAGTTTTCTTTTGATAAAATATCTTACAAAAATTGAAGCAAATAGCTCACATACCCTGCATAATTGGTTAAGAAATTCATCCATGTATATAGGCATTGCAAACAAGAACCCAGAAGAAATTCCCAGTGCCAGCAAAGTCTATTGCACCTACTTTCCCCCAAACCCCTCCATGGAGTTGGTCAATCCCCAAAATAAACACTAATTTATCAAAGTGGACTAAAAGAACTTACCCCCATTGCTTTCATACAGAAAAAATTTGCTGAATTTAGAACAATCACATGTAATAACCATTTCCAAATTTTTGTTGATGGGTCCAAATTAATGAAAAGGTGGCAAGTGGAGCTTTTCTCCCGCGCCTTAATATGGCAATGGGTGAGAGAATGTATGATAATGCGTCTATAATGTCTGCAGAGTTAAATGCCATAATCATGGCATTTAAATCAGAGCACCTTATGAATAATCAACATTTGATTGCTAATTCACAAAATATTATAGTTTATTCTGACTCTTTGTCAAGCCTAGAGCTTCTGTACTCAGCTTCTCAGTATAAGATGGATACAGACACTTTTCATTGCCTTAGCATTATTGATAATCTTGCTTCAAGAGGCATAAGAACTTACCTCCAGTATGTTCCAAGCCACTCAGGTATAACTGGTAACCACCAGGCGGATGAATTGCAAAAAATGCTATAAATATTGATCAGCCAAGTGGGAGGCAAATCCCAATTAGAGATATTTACTGCTGGAGACTATCTGAGGTACTGTTTAATAAGAATAATCAAATTCTATCTCCATTTCCCAACAAAAATTTTCTAAAATTTATAATAGAATTTGTTCTAGCTGAAGTATGCTAAATTTTCTGGCACTTTAATATCAGGTCCCTAATTATAGCGGCTCAGTTCCCTCCTCCCCCCTTTACAGGTATTGTAATATTAAAAATGTAGCAATTGGCCATTGCCTGTTTGAATGTAATATGCAGATGTTTGGACAGTATACCCTGCATTGTAAACTGCTTCAAACACCACAAAATATCACCATCAGCTAAGAGTCTAGCTGACTCTAGCGGCACACAGACCACAGAACTCAGTGTTTATCTTCTTATATTCCAACTCCTAGAATCAAAAGATTTATTGAAAGAAATCTGAGCAGGTTCAATAAATAAGATGCAATCTATTCAGTCGCTCTGTTCAGCTCACAGAGTGAAGCAAAAGGAAAAGGGCTGAATAGTCTTGACTGAAAAGCCCTGCCTGCTGAAATAAAAGAAGAAGAAGTTGAATAATATTTTAATATTAAATTTTATCATTTGAAACTATTAAGTTTTAGATCATAGACATTTTGCTACTTCGGTGTTATCACATAAATTTAGTAAATAGGGTAGTTTTTTAAATAGCACACCCTCCCTGAGAGAAGCCCGAGAAAGCACACCCTTTCTCCTCCCAGAGAAAGCTTTGCACAAAAACTTTATAACTTCGTTGTTTTTGATTTGCCAAAATTCAAGAGATATGTTAAATGCGGCAACGAATCTTCATTAATAAGGTCCAAAATACCTTTAATGAGCTTTTAGGGTTTCCGTGCATATTTTATTTTTTTTTTTTTAATGAGAAAATATGTAAAAATTATCATACTTAGCTAAAATATAATAGTAATAATAATTTTATTTTTGCCCGTTCGCACAAAAAAGGAGAGTGGAGTAATGCAAAAGAAGACAAACAGTTCCACACCAAAAAATTAAAAAATAAATAAAATAAAAAATATGTCCCTTCCTAGATTAGATTTAAAGGGAAAAAGTCCCACACTGTTTGAAATATCTTTTAAGAATTTCTTTCAGAAGATGGTATAATGTCAATCAAGCATAAACAAATTTTGGGATTC
Organism: Artemia sp. Qi Xiang Cuo; assembly: GCF_049724085.1. NCBI lineage: Eukaryota > Metazoa > Arthropoda > Branchiopoda > Anostraca > Artemiidae > Artemia > Artemia sp. Qi Xiang Cuo. The sequence goes on from NC_142798.1 coordinate 73,583,750, forward strand.
CAAAACGAAGATGTTTTTCTCAGACCGGATATAATGCTACTTTATTTGAATCTAAAATCACTAATTTACACTTATATCAATCAGTATAATTATAATTATGTATTACAAGTGTGTTAGCATATATTAGTTAATTATAATTATTCATAACTTATGAATAATTATGTATTTGTTAGGTCAAGGTTCATGGTTTTTTGTTTTTTTTTATAGTTAATTATTAGTTAGTAGATTAGTTGTATGTACCCACCCAGTCGCAAGTGCTTTTTTCATTATTTGTTGCTCCTTTGTTTATAGCTAATTATTAGTTAGTAGATGAGTTTTATATACCTGCCCAGTCGCAAGTGCTCTTTTGTATCTTTCTTGGGGCAGTTATTGGAATATTAGTTAAATGTGTTTTTGATGTTAAATAAAATGAACTGAACTATTAGTATAATTATAATATACATATTCATAATTATGTCAGTTAGTCCAAGGCCCTAGCCAGGATTTTTTTTACGGAAGGGGTTTTACTAAAAAAAAATCGGGGAGGGGGGGGGGATACACAAAAAAACGCATACAAAATTTGTTTATATCCATTTTTGTTACGTTTTTAGGAGTCAGACAAACATTTCGAGGGGGGGGGTCAAACCTCCCTAACCCCCTCCCCTCCGGGTACGGCCTTGAGTTAGTCTATGGGATACTAAACGTTCTTTTTTTTAGTTCCAATCATGGTTTTCACTTCTACCTCCTATGAAGTAAATTTAAATATGAAAGGTTCCTCCTCACCCTTCCTCAAAAAGACTTGTATAGCCTATTACAGAAAAAAAAAGTTTAAAACAAAACAAGCTTTATAGAAAACTTGATATTATGCTAATTATAATGTTCCATTTGATTATTTCACAAAAATAAATGCTTGAACATTACAAATTTCATACCGAAAATGTTATTTTTTTTTGAAAAATTCGTAAAAAAAACTGCAAGTAAATAGATTTAACATTAACTTTTGCAAATGCGACCAGTGAACACAGACGTTCTAAAGGCTCCCTTCTCATATTCCAAATCTCTTTAAACAGTGTGACATTTTTCGTTTCAAATAAAAACTACAAACGAGTAAATTTTACACTATCTTTACGATGGACGAAGATGCGCTACAGACACCCTTTTCAATCTCTAGCTCACTTTAAAAAATTGCAAGGCTTTTTTGCTTTTGTTTTTTATTTGAGGACAATGGCATATCCTTGTCCCAAATCAAGACCATGAAAAACCCACGAATATTGCGTTTTAATGTCGGTAAGGTCAGGACTTACAGCTAGTTTGGAAGCAGCTTGAAGTGCAGAACCTAGACAACTCCCAGTGTTCTCGTACATTCCTTCTACATTCATCAAATCGGGTAGGACTTCGAGAAATTTTCGTATTAAATCTTCACAGTTAGACCTCTTTGCCAATAAACCCTCAGCTTTTGGTATGAAAATTTCTAAAAATCAAATCACAAAAAATTATTCAAACAAACTGTGTACTAACTGCTGAATAAAAAATAAATCAATATAAAAGCACAATATAAAAGAGGCCTTTTTCCAAAAGTATAATCTTTTGAAGACCAAGGGACATATTTATCTTCATGTTTTTTTTTTATTCTTTTGAAGCTCGTAAGTGGGTGTACAATATCAATATTAACTGAATCAAAATAATATCAGTTTAATGTACAGGGTATTAAGTCTATCTGGACATCAAATTAAATAAAACACTTAGAATAGCTCTGTGAAGTCTTATTTGGTGAATCATGCAATATGTAATTCTTACAGTTCAAAGCGCAAAGAGCCCTTCCCCCCACACACACAAACAAACACAGACAGGGGAAAAAAACTCGATCTTCAAATTCCATTAAAATGTCCCAGAATTTTAATGCTACGGTCTGGCTATCATATATTGAAGAATATTTACTTAGAAAAGATGTTTAGTTTAATATAAAGTTCCCCATTTTAGCTCACTCTAAAACTTATTTTAGCCACTCAATAAGAATCTTCATCTTAGATCCTGGTACCCTTTTCTTCCCTTCATACTGAAATGACAATGCTTAATAATCCAATGTAAGACGTTACGTCAATCTAACTGTAAGACGGAATGAAACACGAGGGCTTTGGGGGACGAAGTTGGCAAACTTATAAGAGAATAGTGTTGCAGTGTGAAGGGAACCATTTCAATATGAATGGAGATGGATCTAAAAAGTTCTTCAATGTAGTTAAAATAATAACGAAAAGAGGGTTTTGCCAGAACTACTAATGTTTTATCATTAAATTAACATTACCTTTTAAGCAGCAGAACTAAGAAGGAAGATTAAGATGAGATGAATCTCCCTCCCTCTAGGCGTCCAAAATTATGCATTGAAGATGCATGCGTATTTTTTGTACCATATTATGGATAGAAGTACTACCAAACCTATGTGCACAAAATTTTCCACTCAATTTAAGTAGAACTCTTTCTTTAAGTTTTTGTTAACTCCTCTCCTCCCCACTGAAAATTCCCCCAAACAATCCCCTTCCCCTGCAGAAGACTGTCTTCCAGTGCGTTATGTTAGAAATATTTTGGGTATTTTTAACACTACATTTTGAGATATAATTACACTTGTGGGAATTACAGCTAGGCTCCTACAAGTGATGTATATTTGTATTTCATGACCGATGAACAACTTGGGGTACCTAAACACCCCGCTCCCATCTCTGCTTTATGTGAATAGTGACATTTTTATGTTTTCTGCACTCCCCTCTTTGCAAAAGCGCTACCCCCTCCCCTCACCCCCCCCCATTAAAGACTTAGTGGCTATTCCAATGGAAGGCGGGAGGCTAATTCTTACGCAAGAGAACAAGGATGGAGCAACACAATCAAAACCTATAATAGGGTAGCAGAAATATCTTGGGGGGCTCGCGGAGAGGATATCCGGTTTTAAGCCCTTTTCCCTGCACCAATAGTCTTGCACACAATTCCTTGTACACGGTAACCAAGACAAAGGAAGCTCGGTGGGGAAACAGAGGCACAACAAAAAAAACATACTGTTCGGAGTTCTAGGCGTTTTCCCCCCGCCCCCCAGTGGAAAATATATTCTTGCTGAAAGAGAATTATTCGAAAAAATTTCCCCACTGAAAAATCCCCCAAACAATCCCCTCCCCTGCAGAAGACTCCCCCGTGAAAAATACCCGTATGTTTCCCAATAACAAATACTAACTGTAAGAAATGGAAAGGTACAAAATTCGAAAAGGCGCTTCAACTTCAGCTATGGGGCTATACGATTGTTGTATAGTTTGGGAGAGAAGGAGATGGGTCAAATGTTGTATGTCGGCGCCCAGAAATCTCAACTCTCACTGAGCCATCAGATAAATACAGAATTAGTTCTAAGAGAAAGGCGAGGGGAGTGTGGAGGTAGAAATTGATGCATAGTCCCCATGGCCATAACTAGGATTTTGTTGGGATGGGGTAGGGGTATTTTTCTAGGGGGGTACAAAAGAAACTTTAAAAACTCATCAAAAGTGTGAAATTGATATCTACTCCCTTATGATTTCAGGGAATACTTCTGGTCTACGCTGTTATTATTAAAATAAAGAGTAACGTTAAATCCCAAAATGAGCAGAGTTGATTCCGTATAGGAGGGGAACTGTCCCTTCCCCACTCACACCTCCACCTCATGGTTGCAGAAACTTCAGAGTGTGCTCATTAGATCTGAAATTGGGGTTCCTTGGGGGTAATTTACGGAGGAGGGTGGGTGTAGAAGCCAACCATCACTAATCGAAAAGCAAATAATTTTCAGTGCAGCACAATTTTTCATACCTTTAGAAGGGTTCAAAAATCAAAGGGGGGAAGTAGCCATACCCTTATCTGTGATAATTAATGTCCGAGGGGGGTTTCCCACTTTGATCAAATTTTTCACTTTAATTTAGCCTTTTCGTTTATATTTGAATCAGGAGGGGAGCGCTAGAACTAATTTTTCCTCGGTTGCCACCAACCCTAGGAACGACTCTGCCACCATGGACCCTTCGACCTTCAACTGTTATGGAGTTAAGACAAAGAGAAAATAGCGATTATTATCCTATACTTCCGTGTTAAAAATGGGCTTCAATTCTATTGTGTTTTTTTTTCTTGTCGGATTTTTGCAAATCAATCACATTGCTTTTTAAGTGCATGCCAGAAAGATATTCTGGCAGATATTCCCTTCTAAAACTTTTGTTAAAATTTGCTTGCTCCCCTAAGGATCTTCTCCAACTTTATTGTTCTTTAATTCGGCCAATACTGGAGTTTGCTTGTCCAGTGTGGCATTTTGGTCTTTCTTCAGAGCATATTATAAGATAGAAAATGTCCAAAAACGAGCACTTAATGGTGAAGGGAATGTTCCATATCATTATCTTCTAGGTAAGTTCAAGCTCACCACGTTGGCAAAGAGAAGGAGCCTCCTATCACTTTGTTTTGGTACTAACACTCTGGCTGTTCCTCGATAATGTTCTATCATCCCCAAACCCCACCTTCCCACTTGTAACAGAACATCCCGAATAAAATCTAAATAAGTCCCCAAACTGACTCGCATCCCCGCTAAACACGAAAGATATCGGAATAGTTTTGTTCCGAGTTTTGTTGATTTATACAATAGCCAGAAAAATTAGTCTTTAATTTTATTTTAATTTTTTTTTCTTTTTGACTTTTTAACTAAATTTTTGACTCATCATATTTTTTATGTATTTTCATTGATTTTATTGTTTTCTATTTTGTTTTTGTTTTTAATTTTTTAATTAAGTGTTGATCTTTTTCATATTTTTTTTTACAATGAATTATGTTTGACGTGAACGTCGCGTTCTTTTGATATATATATAGAACGTCACGTTCTATATATATATATATATATATATATATATATATATATATATATATATATATATATATATATATATATATATATATATATATATATATATATATATATAATATAGTGCTTTTTTTTGACATAAAATTCTAATTCGGCAAACATGCTGTGAAACAAATTTTTAAAATAAAATTCTATTGTATTCTAGTCAGAACGCCAGATTCTGTATCTCGCTGATTTCGATTAGTACCCATGCCGGAAGGTAGAAAAATGTTAAGGGTGGATCCATGGGTAGTCGACCATACTGAAAACGAATATCGTAGGGCGCATGTTCGCCGTTGGGGCGTTTCTGAGATATAGGCCAAAAACACCAAATTTGGCCTATGATCGGGTTCGACGATTCAAAATTTTTTTTACAGATAAGATTGGTCAAATCCAGCGCACTCTTACATCAATCGAAAGAAGAGACTTGGGGCTACACGAATATGATTTGTGTTTGTTAAAAAAAACAATACACTTTTTACTGCAGTTTAAAAAAAAATTCAGATTTTGTCAACAAATTTCTAACAGAAAAGCTAAAAACTCGAAATTTTTTCAAGATAAAGGTAATTTTTTTATATTAAAAAAAAGCCCGCTTAATTACAAACAGATTGAGGTAAGCAAAAAGTTTAAATTATTGTGTCTGAAGGGTCAGCAACTTTTTTAGCGAGTGTACCCGATAATAGGAATTTTGTTTAGTAACCTGCTACCTAGCGGGAAGTTTTTTTTTATCACGTGACACTTTATATTTTCTTTACTTTATATTTTATCCACTCTTTTACAGAATCTGCGAAATCGTGAGAGAATATACCGCAAAGTATGCAGCGGCAGCCATTTGAGTTGACACCAAGTAAAAAAAAAACAAAAAAAAACAGATTATCAGTCAACTACAGCAAGTGTGTGATTTGCCAGGATGTGACAGAAGATTGCCTCTGCCGGTTGAAGTATGTTGCAATCCTCGAAAAATCTTTATCACAGCTTCACAGTGATCACTCTGCCGACGTTGCAACTGAATTAGAAGACGTTGATAGTTTTTTTGCAAAACAATCCTAAATGGCATCCATCATGTTGGAAGGATCTGTACAGACTTGTACCCGATCAGCCAGTGAACGAACGTAATACAAGCAGATCCTCAAGGCACCTTTTTGCACCAGAATTTGAATACCGACAGAAATGTGTCATTTGTGGAAAAACACAGAAGAATGTTAGCGGAAAGAAAGTACCGCTGATAAAAGTTGCTAAAAATGCTAGGGCAGACAACATTTATGCAGCCGCTACACAGCTCAGAGAAGAGTTCCCGGATGTGTCCTTCCGTTTGGACAATGGCCTCGGTTGTAGCATTGACATGGTAGCAAGTGATGTTCAGCACCACAACGTGTGCTTACTACAGTTTATGAAAAAGGCAAGTGCCCAGCCGGTAAAACAGACGTACGAGAAGTGCTTTTTGGAACTTATTAAGGAATACGAACAAGTATTACTTAAAGGAAAGACGGTGAGACTCTGTCAACTGCGCGCTTCATTTGTTTCAATCTTGTCTAGAACAGACCCAAGAATCAGACGAAACTATCAGTCAACCCGCTTGAAAAGAAGACTTTCATGGCATTACGGAATTTCTCTTAGCGTCATTTCGCAGCCGGGGCATTCTGATATCTTTTTTCTTCGCGAAAAAATTTCTGCTGAGAGTTTAATCGTTGCTATGAACAGCGTTCAGCGAACCGTCGAAGAGAAGTTTGTGCGTGTGGGGTCCGAAGGAGATGGCAGCAGTAGTGATTCGAGCTATTTTCAAGATATCTTGCCAGTGCTGACAGCCAAATCCAGTGAGTCCGATGCAGAGTTTGACATTAGTTTGAAACAGCGCTTGTTCTTAAAGAACTCAGTTAAACAAGAACAAGTTTCAGTGAACGAAGACAGCAGACCACTTTCCGGAAACCAAAGCACTGGACCGCGGGCTCCATCACGCCGGTGTAGCACTAGAAATAGTTCAGTGTTTGGCGACCAGGATAGAAATACACTATTCATTGCAGCCAAGATTTTGAAGCGAGCAATCACTGATCAGAAGCTAAACGCCAAAGCAGAAGACGTGCAAATAACACCCGACCAGATCTCCCAAATGATACCAAAAGAGCTCCACAACTTTCTTGTTTACCTTCTTGAAGAAGAAGAACCGTGGGACAATTCAGAGGTAAAACAAGACTGTATGCCGAAGACAGAACAAAGACTTATGAACATCGCCCAAGATATTTTATTTTCCGGGTTTTACGTCGAAACCCCGAAACATATTGGGATTTCAGTTTATATTTATCATAAGACTCGAAGCAGAAATATCCTTCAAGTTCTGAATAAAAGTGGTGCTGGGGTATCGTACGATACCATTACACGACTCCTAGCAAAAGCGGTAGACGATATGAGGATACACACCACAGCAGACAGCGCCTATGTGTCTCCTGGCATAATAAAAGATGATGATTCTTTGATCCAATTCATGCATGACAACCTCGACTTTCTATGGTCCTCCCTCAATGGCACATCGACTCATATTACGAGTATAGCAATGGTGCAGACCTCGGAGTTCTCAAAGGACACCCAATCAAAAGTCACCGTGTCATCTAAGCTCTGAGAAACAGGTCAGTTGAATGTCTACCGAAAGAAAATCTTGAAATCAAGTGTCAGGGATCAAAGATCTTAAGGAAAACGATGATCGAGAAAGAACTCCTTCCTGTTAACTTACTTCTCAAGACTCCAAAAGAAATTAGACACCTGGACAAGGCATTAATGCTGGCTAGAGAATGCCCAACACAGCTTGTGGCCACAGTAGAAAGTCCCCCGTCATTACCAAGCTATCGAACGATTTGCAGTAAAGTCTCAAAGGAAAATGTTCCTAAAAGCAACGTGTTTTACTTGCCTTTCCTTCATGAAGCACCAAACAACCATGCAACAGTCGAAAAATCTCTGCGAACGTTCATGGCGATAAGTAAAGCTGTCGGATGTGACGATACGGTGGTACGCAAGATCTCTTCACTGATCAGCTAGCACATTTAGTGAAAAGTAAATAGCCGGATGACTTCAAAAACGTAATCCTATGGATGGGAGGCTTCCACCTCCTGCTCAACTATGTCAAGGCAGTTGGCAAGATAATGGACAGCCCCGGACTCAAAGAGATTATAGTGCAGGCAAAGCTGCTGCTTCCTGGTACTTGCGAAAAGGTATTTCAAGGGAAAGGCTACTACCAAGCTATCAATGCCTACTGCATACTGTACGAGGTCTTGCTAGGCCTCTACTGGGAGTCCTTGGAAGAGCATTACTCCAAAGCACAAGAAGACTTATCCCTTCTGGACCAGCTGGGTAGTGCCATTGAGTTATCAGGACTTCATTGGCAAACGGTGCTGACGCACGAACTGCACTTCAGGAGGCAAATGATACCTTAATCACTTTAGCTCCCATAATGAATGCCTTCGACACCCTGCGAAATGCGTCGCCCACGTTTGCTTTCTGGCGGCAGTTCTTGGAAATACTTGAAATAGCGATGCAATTCATTCATGCTGAACGAGACTGTGAAGTTCATGAAAGGATACTTCGCAGTAAAGAGAACGCACACCAGGTTCACGGCCACCTGGTCCGATCAGATACTGGAATGTACAGTGAACAAGGATGCAAAGACGACGGCCGGAATAATAGGAGAACAAATGGATGAGAGACAGACTGAAGCTTGGATTCTTACCTTACCGGTTTCCACTGCCATCAGCAATGTTTTTTGCAAGTAGTCAACATATCGACAGAGATATTCAAACATCACGAAAACAATCAGTCGACAACGACGCAATTACAACTTTCGCGAGATACATCTCGAGACATTTTCACTACATGTGGCAATCCATTTAGCAGAGTAGACTTCGACCTAGTGAACATTGTTACGTCAGAAGTTGTGGACGATGAGAAGATTGTTTGTGATATTACTTGCGTAGCCACAAAAGAAAAGAGGTGGTTGAGGATTTTCTGTGCAGCAGGAAAGAAGATGTGAAGAAGGTTGCACTCCGAACTTTCCATTCAGATAGTAAAACTCAGAAAGTGAAGGGTGTCCCTAGAACCAATCTCCTGAGCTCTGAAGTAACAGCCTCGAAGAGAATCATTACTGCTCAGCTGAGCTACGGGGAAGAAAAGGAAAAAGCAGTTGCAAAGATTCTCACAAAAGAGATTCTTCTTTTCCCTCCATCTATTTTTAAACATCTTCCACAACAATCAACCAAGACATCCTCTGGCTGGAAAATGAGGACAGGGAACAAAGCTGTGCTTTTGAACTGGCTAAGAAAAAAAGGAGGACTTGCAGCTTGGCCGGCGACTTTAAAATCCAACGAAACAACCTCAGCTACAGTACACATCATTGACCTAATGTCCAAGATAGGGTCATATCGGCCTGCCAGGTTTGAAACAGTCAAACCCTTCGCAGAAAAATTGCTTCTATTGTTGCTGAATGACCTTCCAGTGGGTATTCCTGAAATCCACATTGTCGCAGATCGGTACGACGGGCTGTTTGGGAAGCTCACGGACACCGGAGAGTCGATCTTCTTGAAACCAGCATGCAGACTCCGGCGACAGAAAGGGAGAAACCTCCAGATTTCCACTCTTAGCACAGTTGAAGAATGAGATGCCGTACTTGCAAGCTCAGCGTCTAAAAGCCGGCTCCTCGAAATTTTGTATGAAACCTGGGAGCAGATAGGTGATCAGCTTCCGAACGCACTCAACTTTTTTCTCTCAGGTGGGTTCCAGGAGAGATTCAAAGTGTCTCTGGTCAAGCGTGGCTGCAGTCCAACTTTTTCAGAACACTGTGACTATGAGGAATGCTTGTCCTCCACCCACGAAGAGGCTGACCAACACCTTATGACACATGCCAAGTACGCTAGCCGTTACGCTTGTAGCATCGTTGTGCATGCCAACGACACAGACGTGGCAGTAGCCTTTGTTCATGTTTTTGAAGAGCTTCAAGCTGAGGGACTGAGCGAATTTTTCTTGAAGTTCCCGACTTACATTATCCCAGTACACGAGCTGACGGATGGAGTCCACTTGTCCAAAGAGGGGCAGATTATGTTACCGTTCGTGCACTGTCTGTCAGGGTGTGACACAACGAACTTTTTCTTCGGCTTCGGGAAAGCTTCTTTCTTAAACACCGCGGCGTCTCCAACTTTTGCCTCAAAAATGGTGTCTGTGATGGAGCGGATCAAGGATGCAGAAGGGAAGCTTTCAGTCAACACGTTTAGAGAAGTTTCCGACCTATCAAAATCCCCGGTCATTGAAATTTACATACATTGAAAATTACATACATTTTACTTTTAGTTACAATAGGTCCCTAATCGGTTACTATTACCCAATTTTATGGGCAGGCCGAGTAAGACAACTCCAGTGCGCCGACTGAATCCAACTGTGAAACAGAATTCTTTCATGTAGTAAATAGCTCAGTCGTATCAGTGGCAAATCAGGTCCCAAAAAGGTAATTGCAGACCCCTTAGTACACCAGAAAACATATTCGTCGATTTTAAAAAACACTTATTTTTAGTCAATATTTTGTTTAATCTATTTTTATGTTTAAGAAAAAATTAAAAATTTTAAACAGTTAGAAAGTTTGAAGTATTCCTACCCTTTGAAGAAAAAATAAACTATGTCCATTTTCACGATACGGCTAGTGATCATTTCAGTGACACTACAAAAAAAAAAAAATCGCAGACCTTTTAAAAATAATATTAGTTTATATTTTTTTTTTAGCTCAAATTGTACAGAATTGAATGAACTTTCTTTTTTAATATGAAAAAAAAGTTTGTTACCTTGAAGAAATTTCGAGTTTTTAGCCTTTCTTTGAGATATTAGTCGAATTTTACAGCACTTATTTTGAAACTGCAGTAAATAGAGATTTTTCTTTTCAATTTGAAAATCATATTCTTTTAGATCTAGATCTCCTCTTTCGATTGATGTAACATTACGCCGGATTCCTAAACCCTATAACTCGCAAAAAATCGTGAATCGCCACACTTAGTTATAGGCTAAATTTGCTTTTTTTGGCCTATATCTCAGAAACGCCCCAACAACGAACATGCACCCTACGATATTCGTTTTCAGCATGGTGGACTACCTCAAGATCCATCCTCGGTATTTTTTTACCTTCCGGAATGGGTGGGTGAACGATACAGAATCTGGCGCCCTGACTAATAAGTAAAACAATCTCAAAATTTCTACACATTGATGTGATGACCCGTTATTACTACTGTATGTCAAATTTTGAGTTAAATTTAAATTCCAAAATAAAACTCGAAGGGTAATTACTGTTTCTCCGTAGATGGTTTCCTCTTTTCTTTTGTAAAATCTTTTATTTTCTTTTGTATGTTTTGATTTAAGAAGGGAGTAAGTATTATTTTATAGAAAAATATTGAAACGTCAATAACTCTTTTTCTTTCACTAAAATAATAAAGTTACTTTAGAGTTCGTTTTTTGTTCTTCTACTTCATTTAGGAAAAGAACCCAAATCATTAAATCGAGGCCAAAAAGCGTAGCCTATTTAAAGAGCTTAAATGTGTTTATTTTCTTAGTTAGATTCCAACTGCACTGGGAAAGAATCTTAGGGCACTGAACTAAATCTTAAAAACAAACAGTTATGATAAGCGTTATCATGTTCAAAAAGAAATACTGTTGAGATAAAATTGGACTGCTATAGATGTTACTAATTCTATGCTGAAAGAATTATTTTTCACTGCCTTACTTAAATTGACGAAGCTTACTATCTTTGCATAAGATAAAAAAATTGAAATATTTTTATTGCCACTTTAGCTCGAAAGCAGTTAGTTTTTCTTTCTGCAGTCCTTCTGTGTTCCTGCTGCATGTTGGCGGGGGTAACCAAACAGTTGATATGATTAGATTAACAGTGTCACCCAAAATATAGGAACTAATAATAGAGATAAAGACAAAAAAGGAAAATCCAGATATTCAACTACTTCACTGGATAAAAAAACGTTTCTTGTGTATCCTCTTTTAAGGTCCGAACGAACGAAAGTGCGATTGGAGGTCAGCGCAGTAGGGACAATTTGGAAGGATCACCAGATCCAATTTTTGTAGTGTTTTTTGAGTTCGCTGCATCACATGTGGGCGCGCATTGTCATGAAGCCAAATTAAACTTTTAGTCAACATTCCTGCATAAGCAGGTTTTCAGAAAAGTGGGGGAACAGAGTAAACCAACAAAATAATTTCCAGACATTCGTCTCCTAAGTTGTGTAACTAAATTAATGGAAAAAAAACTTCTAATGCCCGTTTTAAGGAAAATAAGCAGCTTATTTGAAGAGAAAGTAAAATGCATAGAAAAGTATTGTCCAGTCAGCAGTGAGATACCTGATTAGACAAACACAGACCACACAGGTTATTAGTACTCAGTATTTTGCATAAAACATTTTATTTATTACAAATATCACTAAAAATGAAATACTACCCGCTCATGGCACTAAAAGTTTTTAATTTAATGTTGACAAAATGCCTTATTAGATTAGTAAAGCATTAATGCAGAGGAGGGGGGGAGGGCTCAAGAATTGGCCTCAACAAAACCTTAAGATTTAGAAGACGTTTTCTATCTGATTTTAAACAAGACTTACCCATTTTTCTTTTTCTTTTTACATTCTTCTTCTTTTTTTAACTACATTTGTTTTTTGCTACTCAGTATTCTCTCCTCTCTATGCTCAAAACATGAAACTTAATCAAGAATAACTACGTGTCAGTGCCAGATCTCATTGCAAATTGTGTAAGCATTAATAATAAAGAAAGCAAGATAAATATTTATTACCTTGCAATATGTGTTTGTTGGAAATAGCAAACTGATAAACAATTTTATGCATTAAAAAAAAAAAAAAACTATTTTGAGGCCCAAATTTATCTTTTCTAAGGAGGTGGTCCTTTGAATCAATTTATGAATCAATCAATAAATTCTCCCCTATTACGTTATGTGCAGAAATAGTTATAGTCATACCATAAACAAGGGGATATGGGAGACAACCTTTCAGAAAGATTTTCTGAAAAATTAACCATTCAGAAAAACCTTTCAGTAGTAGTGTACATTTTAGTCATGTATAACCCCCCCCCCCCCTATCCCACAAAAAAATCACAATCTCCTGCAAGGGGTTGGGCATGTGTGCATCTTTGGATCTAAGACCCCAATAGGTTGGGCATATGTGCATCTAAGACCACAATGTCTCAATTTCTTTAATGGAGTCTCCCTTATCCTCCCACCCTGTGTTTATCTATTGTTATGATAAGCGTTGGTGTGTATTTATAGCTTTATAAGAGGGGGTGGCATAGAACTCTTCCTAAGGAGAAGATGTCTGAATCCAGAAAATAATGAGTTTTTAGACCATAACTTTGGGAAAACTGACCTTTTGATCAGTCCTTTTGGAAAGCAGGTGGGAATTAGCCCAAGATCAGTCCAAGGTACCTCCTGATAAATATCAAAATGGAGGCCTAAAAATAAAGTTTTGAGATTTCAGACCCCATTTTCCTAATGTGATATTATCCAATATCCCCCTATTCTTAAATTTTATGTTATTTGCTCTTATAGTCAAAAGAAACTTCACAAAAAAGCTTGACTTACCATCAATATCTGACAAGGGGATCAATTTTGGTTTTGTTGCTCCCTCATCCAAGACAACAAAATCAATTGATGAGCTAAATGTAAGAAATGCAAATTGAGCTCGTGCATCACCAGGTATCCTGTCTAATTCTTCCAATAAAATCTTTGAAAACACTTTCAAATAACCAGAGCATATAGATGCCCTTGAAGTCTCCAACACAAAAACGTATGTTGCAGGGGGTGGAGCTCTAGTCATATAATCACAAGGAGCAATATACTCAATAGTAGAATTTTGTGCTTCTGGTCTTCTGGATGGGTCAGACAAGTACTGCTTCGTTCCTGGGTCATATAAAAAGTCTTCGGGAAATTCATTGGCTTTAAAACAGATATTACATTTCCAGCGTCTCTGATCAATGAAATAAACAAAAGGATTTATATAAGTTCTACAGTATTTACACCTGGTAATGTTTGTTGTGGTCACAACTGGCAGTTGTTGCAAGTCTTTAAATGGATGAATTAAAATGCCTAGAGGAAGTCTAGCCTTTTCCAGTATAGACTGTGTCTCTGGAATTTTCCTTAGTGTACATCTCATTATTTCACTACTACAGTTTAGTTGATTCAAATGCTCTTTTTGTAAATTAATAGCTGGTAGAGTTACTCCCTCTGGTGGCAGAACATCACGAATAGTAAGTAAGTCTATAGCTTCTGTCCCCCAAAGTCTATTAAAACCACTTTGAGTGACACTCATCTGATTAAACTGGGCATTCAACGAATTTTGATAAGGTTGTTGAATTAAAGCATAATTTTGGGGATGTTGCTGACCAGGTGGCTGGATGGGTCTCATCATATGAGCTTGCAATGGACCTGGAACACCATTCACACCTGGTTGCATATCTACAACTCCATTTGTCATGGGAGGTTTTGAAATAGAAGGTGGTTGTTGTGGTACTGGAAACTGCCTCTGTGACAGGTTTGGTTGATTAGATAGAGCACCAGGTTGCCTTGATATAGAAGCTGGGGCAGAAGGAGGGTTTTGGACTAAGTTATTGAGTGAGAGCCTTGGAGGTGTAGGAAAGGGCCTTCCAGTAAAAGAAGGTTGTGCTTGCTTAAATGATGGAGGATTTGCAAGGGGAGTAGCAACAGATGATGATAACGGTTGAGCCATTCTTTGAGTTAGCATTCCTGGTGATCTGGAAGATAAACCATTGTAGATTGGTACAGAAGATGTCAGTGTGGGTTGAAGCATTCCTTGAGTTGGTAGTCCTTGTGGTCTAGTAGGTAACCCATTATAAGTTGGTAGAGAAGGTAAAGGACTTCGTAAGGGGACTTGTTGATTAATGCTATAAGGACTGGATAACCTCCGTGTTGGACTATTCTGGAGAAGCTGCACATTAGGTGGTCTAAACATTCCAACTTGGGTTAGAGGTGATGGTGAAAATGGCTGAACACTTCCTTGGGGGGATACTGGGTTAGATTTCTTATGTGGAGAAGAAGCATTTTGGTCAGAAGCCTGATCCTTTTTCTGTCCATTTCCATTTGAAAATTGCATACTGAAGGTTGATACCTAAAAAGAAATAAAATTATGAGAACGCAAGGGATACCAGAGAGTAGATTTGAAAGTCATCACTGTGCTTTGGCTTTTGGCAGCACTGCCAGTTCCATATTATTTTTTTTGGGGGGGAGGGGGATTTATTTCTCAAAACCTGGGGGAAGCAATTTTTTAATGCGCATTTTTCAAAGAAAATACAAAAAAGGTGTTCTTCCTGAGACCTAGGAGTTCTTCCTGAGACCTTTGTCCCTTGCAAATGGAGTATATCCTTTTGATGGACATTACATAAATTCTGATTTGTAATTCATTTACAAAAAAATTATCAGCCCATATTTCCTATGGTATTAACTGAAGTAGGCTATATGTTCAAAAATTAGTCATGTTAGTCAGTTTTTGTTTTTTTTTAATTTACGACACATCTTTTGGGTAAAATTGCAAATTAGTGGCTCTTCTGCAAAAAAGAAAATTACAGAATATAAAAAAAGTAGTACAATTGTATTCCTTGTTTTATGCTCTCTCAGATTTCATGATGAGTAGAATTTTTTTTAGAGTAGAATATTTTTATTTATAACACGTACATAAATAAATGTCACAAAACAGCGCACATGCCTGGTGGCATACTTTAGCGCTGAAAATATTGCCAACGAAAATACACAGCCATTTTCTAACTAAATTTTACAACAACGCAAAAGAAAATCATAATGAACAAAATGCTTAGCATGTCATAAGATATTTCTTCACCAGTCTTAGAAAATGTCGCTTGTTGCTGAATTCTCGAACTTATGCAGGAATTGAGTTCCAGATTTTTGGGCCAATGTGACGGAGGCTGAATCCCGCTCTCGATGTCGGGCGAATTTCGCACGAAAAGTCTGAACGATGCGTAGTAGGATAATTATGAAATTGAGAATTAGTTGAGAAAATGCCGGAGAAATTTACAGGTAAATTACTATATTGATAATCATGACAAATACTAGAGATAGAAATTAAATCGAGTTGGTCCAAAGAGAAAATTCCTGAAGTCCCATATGGGTGTCTAACTGAAGTTCTGCAATCAATATTAAAAAGAATCCTCATTGCTTTATTCTGAAGTATTTGAAGAGATTTGAAAACAGACGGAAAGGTAGATGCCCAAACCGAAATGCAATAGAGAAAATATGGGTGGACAAAAGAATAATAAATAGATTTTAGAATAGCTTTAGGAAAAAAGTGACAAAGACGAGTTAGCATGCCAATATTTCGAAAAATGTTTAACGACAGTGTTTTTACATAATTATGAAACGACAAATTTTCATCTAAAATAATCCCAAGATATTTGAACTGATCCACCCGTCTTAATTCAAAACCATTCAAAAAAAGAGAGAAGGTATCTGACACTACTGATCCAGTTCGCGAAAATAACATATACTGGCATTTTTTTTCATTAAGAGCTAGTAAATTCCTTGAATACCAATCAGATACAGTTAGTAACGTACTTTCGAGGTTCTGGAAAAGAACTGATAGGTCCCGGTGAGAAGCAAAAATTACTACTTCATCAGCAAACATTATAATTTTACAAAGAGGCAAAACTTCTGGCAAATCATTTATAGAAAGAATAAATAGAATAGGCCCAAGAACAGAGCCCTGAGGCACTCCGTAATTAATTGGAAAAGTTTCGGAACGGAGATCACGAGATTTATCAACACAATCTAGTCGTCTCCCAGAAAGGTAAGATGAAAAAAATTTAACAGCTTGTGTTGAAAACCCGTAAGACTTTAGTTTAAAAAGAAGCAACGAATGATTTACGGTGTCAAACGCCTTTGCGACATCAAGAAAAATCGCCAACGCGTGTTGACCATCATCTAGTGAATCATTAATATCTAGTAAAAGCTCATGAATTGCCAGTTCAGTTGACTTTCCTTTTATAAAACCATATTGAGACGTGTGTAAAATCTTACTATCAAATAAATATTTTTGTAATTGACTATTTGCAAGTTTTTCCAAAATTTTGCTGAAAACTGAAAGTAGAGAAATGCCTCTATAATCTGAAGGGTCAGTTGGACTCCCAGCTTTAGGTAATGCTTTAACATTAGCTTTTTTTAAAAGCTCAGGAAAAACCGTAAGCATAAGCGATAGATTATAAATGTTTGCCAACAAAGATGAAATGCTTGACACTATTTGCTTAGCAGTTTGAGCCGAAAATCCAAATTCGTCCTTAGAAAAACTACGTTTAAGCTTCAGAATAACTTTTTCAATCTCATGAGGCTTAATCTCAGAAAAAGAAAACGAATTTTCCGCATGTTGCTCATTAACTGGAACAGAGGGGGAATTCAGTTGCATATTCATAGTCAATGCAAGTCTAGAACCAATATTACTGAAATAATCTCCAAAAGCATTCAAAATTTCATTGGGCTCTGTAACATTTTCCCCATTTAAAACAAGGCAATTAACACTAGCATTTTTACAGCTATGAGGACTTATCTTTTGATTTATCAATTGCCATGTTTTTCTCATATCTGGTTTATGCTCAAAAATTTTCTATTTTTATTTTCTCTTCTCATGTCTTATAATTTAATTTAGCTTATTCCTATAAGCTCTGAATTCTTCAAATGGCTTAGATGTCTGTAATTTTAAATAATTCTTAAATTTTCTATTTTTATGATTTAACAATGCCAAAATACCTTCAGTAGTCCATGGGTCAAATTTCTGCGCAAACTTTCCATGCGAAACTCGTGTTGAAGAAGCCCAATCCCGCAGTCACATCATTTGATCAATAAAATCTGAAAACGCAGCATTTGCGTCATCTGAGCCATAAACCGAACTCCAATCATGGTCACCAATTAACTTACGTAGAACTTTACAATCAATCCATGTATATCGCTTTTTTGAATTTTTTTTGAATTATCCATTGTTGAATCTCGATGTTGTTTATTACTATTATTTAAATTTAAAAGAACACTCACCGGAAAATGATCTGACATATCAGACAAAATTACTGACGATTTTTCAGCATCAAATAAAACAGGAGAAAAAAAATATATTATCTAATAATGTAGCTGTGTTAGCTGCAACTCTTGTCGGCAGAGAAATACTTGGAAGAAAATTAGAACACAACATCATAGTTAAAAACTCCTTATTATTTCCAACATCGAGATTCAAAAGATCAAAATTAAAATCACCCGAAATAATAACCGGTTTTTTCAACGCTTCTAGATTTTTCAACAACGGTTCAAAAACTTCAAAAAATATTTTTGGGTTACCCGACGGAGATTGATAAACAGACCCGAAAATAAATGGATTACAGCCCAAAGGTACAACTTCAACAAAAATAGTCTCACATAACCCTTCATCAAATACTGACAAATCACTGAGAATACTAAAAGACCCGTCATCACGAATATACAGCATCTGACCTCCTCTCGCATTCTGACACCTTGTACGCGAAATACACTTCATCCCGGGCAGATCTAACATTGTAAGGGGTGTATTAGCAGACAGAAAAGTTTCGCAAACTCCAACAATGTCTATAGGACTAGATGCAAGCAAAAGCTTCAGTTCATTGAATGCACTTCGTAGCCCCCGGGCATTTACATGTAACGATCTGATCGGAAAATCACAACTTTTTGTTTTATCCGATAGAAACTCGCCTGAAGAATAATCACATTCAGGTAGATTATTTACATAAGGCATATCTTTATCACTTCCGGTAGCTGAATTAAGAATAACATCTAATTTCAAACGAGAATCAAGAAAACACTGAAAACGATCCATAAAACAAAAAAAGAAAAGAAAAATTCACAGCTTCTTAGTTTAGACGACAGGTTCATATGACACATTGCGAATCTGAACTACGTCGGAAATCGTTTTACACGGGTCGAGCTAATACTTTCTCACCAAGGTGAGGCAAATCACGCGCGGGAGAGTCTATCCCAGATACAATGACCTTAGTCAGAAGAGAAGACTGGTTTATATCATCCAGCTTAGTTTCAAGCTTTTGGAGCTTTGCGCAATTTTGGACAATTCTTGCCCGCAAATCGCCAAGTGATTTCTCAAGCAGTTCAAATTTACCCTTGAATTGCAGATCGATCGCCTCATAGACAGCTTGCGTAACAGTATCAAACAAATCTGACTTAATCTGTGTCACCGGAGAACTCCCTAATCTACTGCACTGCTCTTCCACTCTCCTACGAATTTCATCCTGTATGCCGTCACGAAGGTTAACAATTTCTGACTGCATCAAGTTAACCGACTCAGATAAATCCCCGGCTAAACCTTCCGAGTCCTCCGTACACAGTCTTATCGCTCTCTGAACATTTTTTCTGCCATCTCTCAGCGCTTCTTCATATTTCTCCGCGTAAGCCCATATATTCTCGGACGTTACTATTTTAATTTCGTCAGTTCCGTAACAGCAAACTTCATAATTACTTCCATCACCTTTTACAGGTATCACCTGCATAATTTTGAAAGGCCACAGCTTTTAATATTTAAATTGAGCAAACGCCCGGTTTCCCACTTGCATAGCTTCGGCAAATGACAAAATGAAAAAAAAAAGAAGCAAAATCTCTCTCTCAAAACGTCCGCACACCTTCTGTGTATGAATGCATAGCAGCGACTGATGACAGTGGGCGGGATAAAAAAAAGGTAGAGCTGAAAACAGCCAATGGAAAATTTACCAAGTATCCAAGTTAAAATATCCAAAAAAGTATGATACAATTCTCTTGTGTTAACTAGTCAATGACTGAATCTATAGTCCCAGATATAGCCCTAATAACATATTTCTCAATTGTTTTACATCTTTCAATACATCATCTTGTGTTTATTAACTAATTTCTTGCATTCTTTACTGGTTGAAATACAGTTTTGCCTCGGTGACTGATTGTAATATTGGATAAAAATGTTATTTGAAATTGTTTAAAAGTATTGATAACAATAGAAGCAAATCAAGATAATCTGATTCATAGAGACACACTGCATAATATAAAGAAATAATTTCATTGTTTCATTTAGTTTTGTATATAGCCTAGGGCTATATCTGGGACCATCCAAGGGGGAAGGGTCCATTGCCAGAAAATTGCCAATGATATTTGGAAAACCACAAAATTAGCAATCTAATGGAACTACTGTTTTTCTTTATAATGTTTCCTTCATATGAGCCAATAAACCGCAATTTCATCCTTTTTAGTCATTAAAACAACATAGATCCAGGTTTATCTGAGGAATAAGGCTCTAAACACTTTCTTTAGGCCTTATTTATGCACAGACCTATTTGTAGAAGTTCAATTTTGAAATTCTTAAACTAGAAATCTTTTGTATGGGGATAACCCTGGCTCAAAAGATGCAGGGTTATTGTTTGATTTTTAAGATCAAACTCAACAGATTTGGTGATGTCATGATGTAAACCAGGGCTGATTTCCATTGAAATATGACAGGGACATTAAAATAATAGTTTAAACCAAGTTATCAGAAGAATTTATGGAAATTACAAGTTCAAAAACTTGACTTATAGACCCAGGCATAAAAGATTTTTTGAACCAAGCCTTAAAAGGCAAGAAAAACAGTTGGTAAACTGTCCAAAAAAACCTACTTAAGTTGGAACCAGCAGATTGTAAAACAGAATCTTCAAATAAACACTTCGAAATCTTCTAAAAATACCTTTGGTAATTAAAATCATCATAACATAAAAAAGGGCAACTTTCACTCAAAATCCAAACCATTTGAACATGGACAAACAACAGACAGCTTTCACTTAATTTACTGCAAATTTAGCAAACATTCTTATGATTCTGCTACTGAGGCAGACACTACAGCTTCCTTTAGGCTCTTTCTCATGGGCTCGTCTGTTATCAAACTTTCCTGATGTAACACCAGCTCTTTTCACCCTCAGCTTTATCTGAAGTTGAAAGCCCAGCTTGATTGTAGCTGAACAGTTTCTCTTGTCATCCTTGCCCTCCTTTGGCAAACCAAATTATCTCTCACAAACGACACTTGAAAGCAAGAGGGTTGGCAATTGGCTGGAATAGGAGTCTTTTTTGCAGTGGGACAAAATTTGGAAATATCAGGAACATTGTGGGATTAATGATTTTCCATTGATGGCAGATTTCGTTTGATTGTATTTATATTGACTTTTCCAAAGCATTTGACAAAATTTCCATACCACTTCTGATCAAGAAATGTCAACTATACAGTATTGGCCTGCAAACTGAAGCATGGATAATGGATTATCTTACAAAAAGAACCCATGAGAAAGTGGTAGGTGATGCTCTGTCATCACCTATGTCTGTCATAAGTGGAGTTCTGCAAGGCAGTTGTCTTGGGCTGGTACTCTTCTGCCTTTTTATGAATGATTTGCCATGTGTTGTTAGGAATTCAACCTTAAAAATGTTTGCAGATGATGTGAAAGTTTACAGGTCAGTCATGAAAGAACATACTGACCTGTAAGATTTGCCCTGTAAAGATTTGATTATTTTACCTTGTGGTGATTTCTTTCAATTCAGCTATTATTTACCCACACAGAAGAACTTAATAAAATTGTACTAGCAAAAGGCTTCAAGACAACCCTATGGCTTACTTAATGACCACATCTACAAATAAATGACCTCTTCTATAGAAAACAAGCTAATGAAACAAAAAGATTACCAGGAGCTTATAATGACACATAGTAGTGACCTACATTTTATAAATTGGATTATATTATTATTGGATAACAACATTATATTATTACTGGAAAATAACAACAGACCACAAATAGTCTCTAGAGGTGGCAGGGAAAAAGTAAGCGGAGGAGGGGTTAAAGAGTTGTTAGCAAGAGCCGTGATACCCGCTGGGCTTGCCCCTTAAATTGTGGGGGAAAAGTAGACAGCCTTCAATGCTTCTCTTACTTCTCTTGTGCTCACCTTTAAATTGCATGGTCCAGAAAAATGGTATCTGACTTTTGTCCAAGATACAAAAAAATATTACATGCTCACAGGGAGGTGTCCAGTGCTCTGGATGTCATTACTTGTATCATTTTGCATGTTGCAGCACAACTCGGGGTGAACTAAACATAAAGAAAATTCGAGAAAAATGGAAGTGTAACAGGTGCAAAGGAACAATGAATAGTCCAAGTCCCATAACAAATCCTAGTACTCCCAAACCATTCTAAAAAAAGAATGGGAGCACGCCTCCTGTAGAGGTATGAGTGCAGATTTAGTACTCACTGCAAAGGCTCACGACCCTAATCAAACACTTTTTAAATATGAATGTCAGGCATGTAATAAAAGGAAAGTTGCCCAACTACAGCTCAAAGTGCAAGAGTTAAGGAACATTCTTACCCAATTAGGAATCCTACATCAACAATAAATGTCAATGAGCACCTTGAGCCCCAGCTCTGTCAACCTAACAGCTCAGCCTTGCAGATGTATCCTACAGTCAATGCAATTACTTGTGCTGATGCATAAAAAAAATTAAAAGAGGAAAAAGAAAATGAACCTTGTAGTTATTGGTATGCTAGAATCCTCAACAATTTTGGATTCTGCACAAGCAATCAACCTAACATAAGAAAATAATCATGGAGCCATCCTAACAACAGATAATATTGTTATAGCTGTCCGAGTTGGTAGACCAAAATACGGGTTGTCACCATGCACACTACTTGTGAAATTAAGGAAAGACTCCTCTAAAACTGAAAGCAACTGTCAAATCATCCTTAAATCAGCAACATGCATCCCAGCATCTAGCAATGAGTACACCCAAGTCAAGTTTTACATAAATCCGGACCTAACTACAAGAGGGGAGCCCTAGCAGGAATTTGTCTGTTAAAAAGAAAAGTTGCCCATAGTACCAGATCATCAGCACATTGCTAGATTGGCATAAGGGATGTTTATATCCCAGATATAGAGGGCAAAGAGGAAGCAGCTCAGGACTGCACCCTGTGGAAGACCTTTAATTATTGTATTTTTGGGTGAGGAGGCTGAACCTACACAAACAACGAAGCTTCAATTTTCTATGAAGGATTTTATTAAAGATACTAGCTTGGGAGGGTAGTCTAATGTTTGCAAGATTAGCTAAAAGGATTTGATGATTCACATTGCTATAAGCCCTTTCTAAGTCTAGGAAAGCAGCAACTAGGACATTATTTTTTGATAGGGATTCATTTATTGCATTTGTTAACAATATAAAAGTATCTGTTCAGAAGTGGTGTTTCTAAAACCAGTTTGAGTATGAGGTATCATATTATTTTTCTGAACAAAAAATAGAAGTCAATGGTAAATCATTTTCTCCATTACTTTTCCCATCACCAAAGTAATCATTATAGGCCTATAAGACTCAGGGTCACATGTGAGTCTATTTCTCTTTAAAATTGGTAGGAGGGATGAACATTTCCAAATATTGGGGAATGCGGATGTAGCCCAAGCATGATTATAATAATTTAGGAGTTCCTGTTTATATGAAGGGGTGAGAGTCTTTATCCATGTAGGGTGTATATTATCATAGCTATTAGTAGCCTTGGCCCTAATATGTTGCATTACATTATTCATTTAATGAATTGAATATGGACTGGTTATATACTCTGATCCTGGACAAGGCTGATAAATTAGATTCATCAAAATTGAGAAAGTGATGCGGCAATTATTTGATGTCAGCTTATTTGTAAGAAGAGTTGCAAATAACTTTGCCTTTTCGTTATCATTGTCATAATGGGTATTATTATGTATTAGCTCATACTGGATTGGGTTGAGAGAGGTTTTTTTCCATAGGTGTGGCTTATGAGTTTATGTATATTTGGCTCATGTGTTTCTCTGGAAAGACTATTTGCAAAATTATTCCAGTAATTTTTCAAAATGCAATATTTAACATTTATTATAGTAATTTTGAGATTAGCCTCTGTTTGTAATTTCCTTAAATATGTGGTAGGAGATGGTTTTTTAGGCATGTTTTCCTAGCTGCCTTTTTTGTTCTCCAGTAGGCACTCACTTGTCCACCATGCTTTGGGAGTTTTTGGGGATTGTTTTCCTGGGTGTTGTCTTGGGGATAGCATGATTAACTGTATTTATTAGCAAGTCAAGGTTGGACTTGGGAGTTTTGATAGTATTGGTTGATTTCATTATGGGTTATATTTAGTATGGTTGGGCAGCATTTGCTTCCATAGCTGCAAAAGGGTATAGAATGGCCTTCTCTGTTGCTATTTGGAGTGTTAGTGCTCTTTTTCTATATGCAGGGCATAGTGATTTATTGGTAGAGTCATGTGGGCCTTTGTAATTTATACATGTAGGCTGATTGTTTTTGCAGTTTGCCATTCCTTTAGGAGGGGAACTTTATAGTACATGCTTGGAGGATTCCACTGCATTTATTTGTTGCATGACCCAGTTTCTAACACCTCTGGCACTGGATTGGCTTTGGTCTTTAGGGCTTGCATGGTTTGATTTGCCCAAATAGAAACATCTGGTCTGGGATATTGTTTTTTTTTCTCAGTATAAATAAGAAAGATTTACTTGTTTTTAGGCCATTAGAGTCAGGATTACCCAGTTGGGTGACATCTTAAACTGGGATTGTGTTACCAGCTTTATCAGAGAGCCCTTGTTTTAACTCTTGAATAGGTATTTTTGGGGGGACACTGTATACTACCATTTTGGTTGGGTTCCATGTAGCAGTCTTAATTGGGATATTGAGGAAGGATTTTAAATTGAATATTATGCCTGCTGATTTAGAATATTGTAGAGCTATGAGCAACGATCCATCCAGGTTAATGCTTAGAAAGAACATTGAGTTTAACAATTTGAAGATTGCAACCCTTATAGGAGTAATCTTATTTATCTCAAAGGGGGTATTAGGAGGAACTTTTGGGTATATTCCTAAGTTTTGAGAAGGACGAGTTTGGGCAGGAGCAGGGAAAACACTTTTGATTGAGGATATTCTTTTTCTTTTTTGGAGCTCCTAGAAAGGACCTCTTGAAATCCATTTTCATTTTCATCATTGATGGTGACACTGGCCCCCACACATATATTCCATTGTCTTATTCATTGAGTTTGACTCATGTGAGCTTTGAGATAATCAGCTTGACCAGCCAGGCTGGGGCATAAGTGGAACATTTTTGTTAGTATTTGGGGTAGGGTCTGGGGGGACTTTTTTATGGGATGTTCTATGCATTGCCTATTGGAATAAGCTTTATATGCTAACAAAAAAAACTATAATACCAGACTGTCTGCACTCTAGTGAAGGGAGGATTTCACCATAGTGTGGTCCAAAAGAGGATTTTGAGCACAATTGGTTGGGTTGACTACTGATAAATCAAGATTAATTCACAAGAAATTTTATGCATAAATTTCTTATAATGTTGCTGCTGTGAAATTGTGATTTTTTTTGGATTTTAATGCTTGTTGAGATTTTTCAGATTTTAATGCTAACAAAAAGATAATATATTCCAAGTGCTTCTTCTTCATCTTCCAAATTTACAAAGTTGCCAATATTGCACAGTTGCCAAACACTATATTTCTATAAAGCCATAGAATATGTTAGCTTAGTCGTTTTTTTGGATATAGTCTGTGCAGAAGAGAGCAATATCAAACAATAAAGAGGCCAAATCAGTACTGGCTGGATTTTAATCCCTAAACCGCTGGGAATAGGTGACTTGAGTATTGCACTTCCCACATTTTCTGTCTACAACAAGAATTTTCAAGGCAATAATTATTTGGGCTAACAGCAGCGTTGCTGCTAAAGAACTGAACATTGGCTGAGATAATCTTTGCAAAATAAGACATATCAAGTTTTTTAATTGTGCACATGTGCACAGCATTGACATATAATGCCACCAAAAACCACAGGGAAAAGTGCTATGAAACAGCCAAAAACCTCAATGCACAAAAAAGGCTCTGATGAGTGTGCAGTGGAGGGCTGTGGTTTGGATGAAAGGTCAAATGCTGTACAAAGTGACAAATTTAATTCCTGGCTTTGTGCTGGGTGCCTCTTGATGTCTGATGCAGAGTACAGCATATTTAAAAAATGACTCAAAGAATTGGAAGTGTTTGGATCTGCCCCTTGTGCAAAACCGGCAGTAGCAAACAAACCATCTCAGATGTTGTAAAAACCACATTACAAGAATACAGGAATGAAACGCGGGGCATGTTTGACTCATTCAAACAAGATATGAGTGCATCTCTGGACCCAGTCAAAGCAAAAATCAATGACCTTGATGAGAGTATAAAAACAAAAGTTTCTGTGTTGAAAGTCAAGGACATTGTAAACTGTGGTGTTGCCGATAAACTAGAAGCCAATATTTGCAAAATAGTCAGGCAAGAACAAGACCAGTTTAACAGACGTCTGAACCTCATTGTTTATGGCATAGCACCTCAGACAGACAATGCCAAATTTATAATTGAGTTCCTGAAAAGTGAGCTCAAGATAGACTGGGTGTCATTCCAAACATTTGGCGCCTGCCAGGAGGGCAAAACCATAGTACACCTGGATCATCAGCTGCCACAAGGCCTGATCCTATCTAATTCTCCATCAATTTGGGTAAACAAAAAGCAGAAATATTGAAGCTTTCCTAAACAAAAAAAGTGCTATTGCCTTTTATGCAGACACATCTTGAGAAGACTGTCAGAAAAGAAAAGAGTTGGTTGAAGAAATTAAAAGAAGAGCTGCTGCCAGTGAGCATAATCTGGGAATAAGTAACAGGGTCATTGTGGCAAAAAACAGGCTGTCCTTGGGACCCCCAGTTCCAAAGCAGATGATGCACTAGATGTGGCACAAAGTGATATAAATAGTGTAAATTGGGAGCAAGAGGTTATTTGCAGTGAAACCAATTCAAGTTTCGCCAGTGCTGAGTCTCTGGTCTCAACATACAAAGTTTTTGAAACCACCTGTTTGGGCAGTGAGAGCAAGCATGACAACACTGGCAGTGAGAGTGGCAGAGAAAGTGAATTTGAAATCAGTTTCTCTTGTACTAGTGGCAATATTGCTAAAATAGTAAACAAAAACAAAAAAACTCTAGAAATGTCCATGTTTTTTACACAAATTCTGATACTCTTGCCCCAAAACTTAATGAACTGAAAGCTGTGTGTTTTGACCTTGATATAGATGTTATTTTTGTTTGTGAGATTTCCCTAAAAACTCAGTGTATAAATTGGAAGAATGTCAAATCCAAATCCTGGGATCCAGTTTATGTAGCAATTTGGATCACCCTGAGTGTCGGAGAGGAGCAGCAATATACTGCAGAACTGGTCTGAGAGCTGAAACTGTGAGTTACTCTTTAATTTATTCTGATAGCAGTTGGGTTGAGTATGTCTGTTTGAAACTCCAAATTGGATCTGAATCATTTATAATAGGTGTTATTTACCGTAGTCCGTCTGCCCTTAATCAATATATTTCACACCTAGCTGTATCTGATCTCATATCAAAAATAAATGCCCATGAGCATTCAACAATTTTTTTTGTCTAGAGATTTTAATATGCCTGATGTTAAGTGGATTGAAGGCATAGCATTCCCCCCTGAAAGTAGCCCCTCCCATGTCACTACTAAATCCCTCACTGACAACCTACTGACACATATTATTGGCCAACCAACACAATTCAGGCACCAGAAACAACCCTCCTTACTTGACTTAGTTGTCACAAATGACCCTGAACAAATTATGTCTATTTCCTATCACCCTGCAATTGGAAGCAGTGAGCATATTTATATCTTGACTGAGATACATGTGAATGCTAAGAAGGAAAACAAAGTGAAAACATCTTTTATAGATTATGAGTCAATACAGCAGGACCTGTCAAAGATAAAATGGGAGAATGTGGTTGACAGTGGTAATATAGGAAAAAGCTGAGAGGCATTAAAAACAGTAGCCCTAGTTGCAAAAAACGAACATACCCAGGTATACTGGTCACCCAACCAAAAACACTCCCATTTCTACCCAAAGAAGTGATAAGGGCTAGAAGGAAGAAGAAAAGAGCTTGGACCAAATGTGTGAAGTGCAGATAAGATACAACTATGAGACATTCAAAAAATACAGAAACAGGCTAAGAAATTTGACTTGGAAGATTATAGAAAACCACAAGGAGGCAATTACAGCCAATGCAAAGCAGAATCCAAAGGGTTTCTGGCACCATGTCTCAGCAGCTAATCCCTCTAGACATGATATATCAGACTTCATGAAAGAGGATGAGACAAAGACCTCAGAACCTAAAGAAAAAGTAGATTTGCTCAACTCTAGCTTTGGTACAAATTTCTCCACTCAGCCCATAGCAAACCCTCCACTCACTTTATCAGAGCAACCAATTGGAGAACCAATGTATATGACAATTATAATTGTAGAGAATGTTCTGAAAAGGCTTAAAAAACTAGATGCAAATAAAGCTGCTGGGCCAGATAATCTACAACCCCAGACTATTAAAAGAAGCAGCTGAACAAATTGCTGAGCCACTAGCAGTGATTCTTGGGATGTCACTGACGTCCAAAGTTCTCCCAAGTGACTAAAAGCAGGCCAACATGAAGCCCATCTTCAAGAAAGGGAGAAAGGACCAAGCCAGTAATTATTGCCCTATAAGTCTCACTTCTGTTGTATGTAACGTCCTTGAGAGCATTATAAATGCTCTCACCTTAAAAGAAATCAGTCACTTTCAAAAAGTCAGGATGTTTTCCAGAAAGGTCACTCAATCAAAACAAACCTCATTGAAACATATGACTTTGTGACTAGACTCTTTGATAATGGCCTCTCAGTGGATGTCATATTACTTTATCAATCAAAAGCATTTGATAAAGTATAGCATCAACTTCTCATATTGTAGATGACCTAATTGAAGTTTTAAGTGAGGAGAAGGGCCTGGGGGTTATTTTTGATGATGAACAAAAGTTTCACAGCCACACACAAGCTCAAGTTGCTAGAGGAAACAAAGCCCTAGGGCTCATAAAATGAATGGTTACCACCAAGAAGCTATGTGTGGTCAAGAAGCTATACAAAGCTATTGTAAGTCCACACCTGGAATTTGGAAAACTCTAGTGCCTCCCCATTATAAAATGGATGTTAAAACACTCAAGAGTGTCCAAAGGCAAGCAACAAAGCTCATAACAGCTTTGCAAGACAAGCCATATGAGGAATACCTTGTATCCCTCAAACTCCCCACCCTAATCTATCAAAGAAAGAGAGGAGATGCAATTGCTACTTACAAACGCCTAGAAAATAACCTCTCAAGTCAAGTTTTCTCCTCATCCATTGCAAGTATGACAAGAGGTCACACAAAAAAGCTACAAGTCCCTCATTGCCATGCATGTGAGTGCCAGCAATTCTTCTCTGTATGTGCTGTCCCTTATTGGAACAGCCTCTCTAAAGCCACCATCCAGTCCCAAACCATAGATGCGTTCAAGAAAGGACTTGGCTAGGACTGACCAATGCAGAGTGTAGGCTAACCTGGGATGCCAAACATGAGTCATGTCACACCACCAGCAAGATGTTCCACAGGAGGCCTATCACCACCTTATCTTGCTGGACATGCAATTTAAGGTAATACCTTGGGATTGTGGGCAAAGCTCTTGGCTGGATAATAAATTTTAGGGTAGGCAGAACTCAAAATGGTGAAAGTAGATGACCACATTAGCACAGTTGTGAGAAAAAGAGGCATAGATGTATGAGCAGTCCGCAACACAAGAAGGCATGTTAAGAAAACAATTCTAATTTGTCAATTATTGGCACCTTTGTCACATTGGCCCCACAAAGATTTTGCTCATTGGCACCCTTGTCATATTGTCCCCTCCCAAGATTTTGCTCTAGATCTGCCCCTGCTGAACCTGGTTTTGGAGAGTGAAGTTACTATTATTTCAGTAGAATTTAAGGGGGAAAGAGGGCACCAGAAAAATCTTTGTCATTTTAAATCTAGATAGGTATAGCCTATGGACCTA
Source organism: Artemia sp. Qi Xiang Cuo (assembly GCF_049724085.1). NCBI lineage: Eukaryota > Metazoa > Arthropoda > Branchiopoda > Anostraca > Artemiidae > Artemia > Artemia sp. Qi Xiang Cuo. Next base: position 73,613,589 of record NC_142798.1, read on the forward strand.
TCACATATACAATCTTATAGGTAAATTTTTGGCAGTTAATATTATTGACTATCCTAGGCTATGAATAAAGTAAAAAATACCACTCAATGCCTTTTTTTAATGCTCATTAAAAATATAATAATCATTTTTGCTGGAAATGAATTTTACTCCCACTCTTAGGTTATATAGCCTACCAATTCAGGGTAGGCTATATATTTGCACATTAGGGGGTGGGGTGGGGGTAAAGTATAAACTTACCTCTCATTTGCATCAAAAATAAACTTCACCCCCACCTCCTTAATGTGCAAATATAGGCTATACCCTGAATTGATGGTAAATTTTTACCAAATCATATTATTGACTTAAAAATAAAGGGAATATACCATTTGATGCCTTTTTTTATGCTGATTACAAATATAATAATAATTTCTGTGGGAAATGAATTTTAGCCCCCCCTATATATGTCAATTCAGGATATATATTTGCACATTTGGGGGTGGGGGTTTTGTTAGGGGGGGGGCTAAAATTCATTTCTGAGAAAAATGATTATTATATTTGTAATCAGCATAAAAAAGGCATCAAAAGGTATATTCACTTTAGTTGTTACTCAATAATATGATTTGGTAAAAATTTACCAAATTGATATACAAAGGGGTGGGGGATAAAATTCATTTCTGACAAAATTGATAGGCCTATTATATTTGTAATGAGCATAAAAAAAGGCATTGAGTGGTATGTTTACTTTATTTGTAAGTCAATAATATGAACTGCCAAAAATTTACCATCTTATAACCCATAGAAATAAGAAAAGGGTAGAAATTGTAGCATAATGACACCTTCACAGGTAGGCCTATAGGCTATTTTAGCCCCTGAATTCAAACTTGAAAGTTTCATTTGCTTATCTCAACTACATGTTCTGTTAAAATTCTACTTTAGTTACTTTTGGCTATCTTGGAAAGGGGTTGGGTTAGGAAAATGAAACTTTCAGGGATGGATCTACATGCTAAGGTATGTCCCAGGAAGTTACTTTGAAGTACCTACCTCCACTCCTCCTCCCTCTATATAATGGTAAATTACTGCACATTACTAGTTGTTTTAGCTCACATTTCATCCTATATTACTATCATGATTATAAATCACTGCTTACCTTACAGAACTTCAGCTTTTAACCTTGTTCATTAAAATATATTCCAAAATCCAATTTTTATTTAGCAGTCATCACTTTAACTTATTTAATATCTAGCTGACATTGCTTCTGGAACCCATTTGTGATGTCAAAATTTTGTTTATCATAACCCCTTTAACAGTAGCATGCAGGTCCCATGGGGTAGAAGACAACTCAGTGTTGATAAGCCATTTAAACTTTATTAATTAGGGAAAGGATTTGACAAGAGATAGACCAGTAAAAAAATCCAAATTGTTTTTAGAGGACAAATTATGTTATGAGAAGATGTTTTTATTTTTATAGGTCCATGCACTCATGAAGCTTTTTAAATATTTCTGAAGCACTAATTGATAGAGTGCTACAAACACCAGAATTGACTTTAGAAGACAAGTGATGTCATGGGAAGATGTTTTTGAAATCCCCCCTCCTCAAAACTCAATAATTTCTAAAATTCTACTTAAGAAGCTTTTTAAATATTTCTAAAGCACTAATAGATAGAGCGCTACAAATATCAGAATCGATTTCAGAGGACATAACTCTTCCCGTGACATAACGTGTCCTCTGAAGTCGATTCTGATGCTTTTAGCACTCTATCTATTAGTGCTTTAGAAATATTTTAAAAGCTTCTAAAGTAGAATTTTTGAAAATAATGAGTTTGGGGGTAATGGGTATTTCAAAAACATCTTCCCATGACCTAACTTGTCCTCTAAAGTCGATTCTGCTGTTTGTAGCGCTCTATGTCTTAGCGCTTTAGAAATTATGTCATGGGGAGATGTTTTTGAAATCCCCCTTCCCCCCAAACTCAAAATTTTCTAAAATTCTACTTTAAAACCTTTTTAAATATTTCCAAAGCACTAACAGATAGCGCGCTAAAAACATCAGAATCGACTTCAGAGGCCAAATTAATTCTACAATAATTCCCCCTTCCCCCCAAACTCAAAACTTTTTTGAAATCCCCCTTTGTCCCAAACTCAAAATTTTCCAAAATTCTACTTTAGAAGTTTTTTTAAATATTTCTAAAGCGCTAAGACATAGAGCGCTACAAACATCAGAATCAACTTAAGAGGACAAGTTAGGTCATGGGAAGATGTTTTTGAAATACCCATTACCCCCAAACTCATTATTTTCAAAAATTCTACTTTAGAAGCTTTTAAAATATTTTTAAAGGACTAATAGATAGAGTGCTAAAAGCACCAGAATCGACTTCAGAGGACACGTTATGTCACGGGAAGAGGTTTTTAAAAAACCCCTTCTCCCCAAAACTCAAAATTTTCTAAAATTCTACTTTAGAAGCTTTTTAAATATTTCTAAAGCACTAATTGATGGAGGGCTAAAAAAATCAGAATTGACTTTAGAAGACAAGTTATGTCATGGGAAGAGGTTTTTGAAATCCCCCCCTCCCCAAAACTCAAAAATGTCTAAAATTCTACTTAAGAAGCTTTTTAAATATTTCTAAAGCACTAATAGATAGAGCACTACAAATATCAGAATCAACTTCAGAGGACAAATTATGTAATCGGAATATGTTTTTAAACCCCATTCCCCCCAAACTCAATATTTTACTTTAGAAGCTTTTTTAAATATTTCTAAAACACTAAGACATAGAGCGCTACAAACATCAGAATCAACTTTAGAGGACAATTTATGTCATGGAAAGATGTTCTTGAAATCCCCCTTTGCCCCAAACTCAAAATTTTACTCTAGAAGCTTTTTAAATATTTCCAAAGCCCTAACAGATAGCGCGCTAAAAACATCAAAATCGACTTTAGAGGCCAAATTAATTCTACAATAATTCTCCCTTCCCCCCAAACTCAAATTTTTTGTGAAATCTCCCTTTGCCACAAACTCAAAATTTTTCAAAATTCTACTTTAGAAGCTTTTTTAAATATTTCTAAAGCGCTAAGACATAGAGCGCTACAAACATCAGAATCGACTTTAGAGGACAAGTTATGTCATGAAAAGATGCTTTTGAAATCCCCCTTCCCCCCAAACTCAACATTTTCTAAAATCCTACTCTAGAAGCTTTTTAAATATTTCCAAAGCACTAATAGATAGCGTGCTAAAAACATCAGAATCAACTTTAGAGGCCAAATACTACAATAATTCCCCCCAAACTCAAATTTTTTTTTGAAATCCCCCTTTGCCCCAAACTCAAAATTTTCCAAAATTCTACTTCAGAAGCTTTTTTAAATATTTGTAAAGCGCTAAGACATAGAGCGCTACAAACATCTGAATCGACTGTAGATGATAATTTATGTCATGGGAAGATGTTTTTGTAATCCCCCTTCCCCCCCAAACACAAAATTTTATAAAATTCTAATTTAGAAGCTTTTTTAAATATTTCTAAAGCGCTAATTGATGGAGGGCTAAAAACATCAGAATTGACTTTAGAAGACAAGTTATGTCATGGGAAGACGTTTTTGAAATCCCCCCTCCCCAAAACTCAAAAATGTCTAAAATTCTACTTAAGAAGCTTTTTAAATATTTCTTAAGCACTAATAGATAGAGCACTACAGATATCAGAATCAACTTCAGAGGACAAATTATGTTATGGGAAGATGTTTTTTAACCCCCTTCCCCCCAAACTCCATATTTTACTTTAAAAGCTTTTTTAAATATTTCTAAAACACTAAGACATAGAGCGCTATAAACATCAGAATCAACTTTAGAGGACAATTTATGTCATGGAAAGATGTTCTTGAAATCCCCCTTTGCCCCAAACTCAAAATTTTACTCTAGAAGCTTTTTAAATATTTCCAAAGCCCTAACAGATAGCGCGCTAAAAACATCAAAATCGACTTTAGAGGCCAAATTAATTCTACAATAATTCCCCCTTCCCCCCAAACTCAAATTTTTTGTGAAATCTCCCTTCACCCCAAACTCAAAATTTTTCAAAATTCTACTTTAGAAGCTTTTTTAAATATTTCTAAAGCGCTAAACATAGAGCGCTATAAACATCAGAATCGACTTTAGAGGACAAGTTATGTCGTGAAAAGATGCTTTTGAAATCCCCCTTCCCCCCAAACTCAACATTTTCTAAAATCCTACTCTAGAAGCTTTTTAAATATTTCCAAAGCACTAACAGATAGCGTGCTAAAAACATCAGAATCAACCCCCCAAACTCAAATTCTTTTTTGAAATCCCCCTTCGCCCCAAACTCAAAATTTTCTAAAATTTCACTTTAGAAGCTTTTTTAAATATTTCTACAGCGCTCCGACATAGAGAGCTACCACTATCAGGGTTGAATTTAGAGGGCAAGTAATGTCAATGGAATATGTTTTGAAATCCCCTTTTGCCCTAGACTAAAAATTTTCCAAAATTCTACTTTAGAAGCTTTTTGAATATTTCTAAAGCACTAATAGATAGAGCGTTACAAACATCAGAATCGACTTTGGAGGACAAGTTATGTCATGGGAAGATGTTTTTGAAATCCCCCTTTCCCCGCCCCCCCAAACTCAAAAATTCTACTTTAGAAGCTTGTAAAATATTTCTAAATCACTAATAGATAGAGTGCTAAAAGCATCACAATCGACTTCAGACGACACATTATATCATGGGAAGAGGTTTTTAAAATCCCCCTTCCCTCCCCCCCAAACTCAAAATTTCCCAAAATTCTAATTTAGAAGCTTTTTAAATATTTCTAAAGCACTTATTGATAGAGGGCTACAAACATCAGAATCAACTTTATAGGACAAGTTATGTCATGGGATGATATTTTTGAAATCCCCCCTCCACAAACCTCAAAATTTCTAAAATTCTACTCAAAGAAGCTTTTTAAATATTTCTAAAGTACTAATAGATAGAGCACTTCAAATATCAGATTCAGCTTCAGGGGACAAAATATGATATGGGAAGATGTTTTTAAACCCCCTTCCCCCCAAACTCAAAATTTTACTTTAGAAGCTTTTTTAAATATTTCTAAAGCGCTAAGACAGAGAGCGCTACAAACATCAGAATCAACTTTAGAGGACAAATTATGTTATGGGTAGATGTTCTTGAAATCCCCCTTCCCCCCAAACTCAAAATTTTCAAAAATTCTACATTAGAAGCTTTTTTAAATATTTCTAAAGCACTAAAACATAGTGCACTACAAACATCAGAATCGACTTTATAGGACAAGTTATGTCATGTGGAGATGTTTTTGAAACTCCCCTTCCCCACAAACTCAAAATTTCCAAAAGTCTACTCTACAAGTTTTTTAAATATTTCCAAAGCACTAACAGATAGCGCGCTAAGAACATCAGAATCGACATTAGAGGCCAAATTAATTCTACAATAATTCCCCCTTCCCCCCCAAAATCAAATTTATTTCTAAATCCACCTTCACCCCAAATTCAAAAATTTCAAAAAGTCTACTCTACAAGTTTTTTAAATATTTCCAAAGCACTAACAGATAGCGCGCTAAAAACATCAGAATCGACTTTAGAGGCCAAATTAATTCTACAATAATTCCCCCTTCCCCCCAAACTCAAAATTATTTTGAAATCCCCCTTCACCCCAAATTAAAAATTTTCCAAAATTCCACTTTAGAAGCTTTTTTAAATATTTCTAAAGCACTAAGACAGAGCACTACAAACATCAGAATCGACTTTAGAGGGCAATTTATGTCATGGAAAGATGTTTTTGAAATCCCCCTTCCCCCAAACATCAGAATCAACTTTAGAGGACAATTATGTCAAAGGGAGATGTTTTTGAAATCCCCCACAAACTCAAAATTTTCTAAAATTCTACTCTAGAAGCTTTTTAAATATTTCCAAAGCACTAACAGATAGAGCGCTAAAAACATCAGAATCAACTTTAGAGGCCAAATTAATTCTACAATAATTCCCCATTCCCCCAAAACTCAAAATTATTTTGAAATCCCCCTTCACCCCACATTCAAAATTTTCCAAAATTCTACTTTAGAAGCTTTTTTAAATATTTCTAAAGCACTAAAACATAGTGCGCTACAAACATCAGAATCGACTTTAGAGTACAAGTTATGTCATGGGGAGATGTTTTTGAAATCCTTCTTACCCCCAAACTCAAAATTTTCTAAAATTCTACTCTAGAAGCTTTGTAAATATTTCCAGAGCACTAACAGATAGCGCGCTAAAAACATCAGAATCAACTTTAGAGGCCAAATTAATTTACAATAATTTCCCTTTCCCCCCAAACTCAAAATTTTTTGAAATCCCCCTTCACCCCAAATTCAAAATTTAGAGGACAAGTTATGTCAAAGGGAGATGTTTTTGAAATCCCCCATAAACTCAAAATTTTCAAAAATTCTACTTTAGAAGCATTTTAAATATTTCCAAAGCACTAACAGATAGAGCGCTAAAAACATCAGAATCGACTTTAGAGGCCAAATTAATTCTACAATAATTCCCCCTTCCCCCCAAACTCAAAATTATTTTGAAATCCCCCTTCACCCCACATTCAAAATTTACCAAAATTCTACTTTAGAAGCTTTTTTATATATTTCTAAAGCACTAAAACATAGTGCGCTAAAAACATCATAATCGACTTTAGAGTACAAGTTATGTCATGCAGAGATGTTCTTGAAATCCCCCTTCCCCCCAAACTCAAAATTTTCCAAAATTCTACTTTAGAAGCTTTTTTAAATATTTCTAAAGCACTAAAACATAGTGCGCTACAAACATCAGAATCGACTTTAGAGTACAAGTTATGTCATGGGGAGATGTTTTTGAAATCCTTCTTCCCCACAAACTCAAAATTTTCTAAAATTCTACTCTAGAAGCTTTTAAATATTTCCAAAGCACTAACAGATAGCGCGCTTAAAACATCAGAATCAACTTTAGAGGCCAAATTAATTCTAAAATAATTCCCCCTTCCCCCCAAACTCAAAATTATTTTGAAATCCCCCTTCACCCCATATTCAAAATTTAGAGGACAAGTTATGTCAAAGGGAGATGTTTTTGAAATCCCCCATAAACTCAAAATTTTCTAAAATTCTACTCTAGAAGCATTTTAAATATTTCCAAAGCACTAACAGATAGAGCGCTAAAAACATCAGAATCGACTTTAGAGGCCAAATTAATTCTACAATCATTCCCCCTTCCCCCCAAACTCAAAATTATTTTGTAATCCCCCTTCACCCCACATTCAAAATTTTCCAAAATTCTACTTTAGAAGCTTTTTTATATATTTCTAAAGCACTAAAACATAGTGCGCTAAAAACATCAGAATCTACTTTAGAGTACAAGTTATGTCATGGGGAGATGATCTTGAATTCCCCCTCCCCCCCAAACTCAAAATTTTCGAAAATTCTACTTTAGAAGCTTTTTTAAATATTTCTAAAGCACTAAAACATAGTGCACTACAAACATCAGAATCGACTTTAGAGGACAAGTTATGTCATGTGGAGATGTTTTTGAAACTCCCCTTCCCCACAAACTCAAGATTTCTAAAATTCTACTCTAGAAGCTTTTTAAATATTTCCAAAGCACTAATAGATAGCGCGCTAAAAACCTCAGAATCGACTTTAGAGGCCAAATTAGTTCTACAATAGTTCCCCCTTCCCCCCAAACTCAAATTTTTTTTGAAATCCCCTTCACCCCAAACTCAAAATTTTTCAAAATTCTACTTTAGAAGCTTTTTTAAATATTTCTAAAGCACTAAGACATAGAGCGCTACAAACATCAGAATCGACTTTAGAGGACAAGTTATGTCATGGAAAGATGTTTTTCAAATCCCCCTTTGCCCTAAACTCAAAAATTTCCAAAATTCTACTTTAGAAGCTTTTTAAATACTTCTAAAGCACTAAGACATAGAGCGCTACAAACATCAGAATTGACTTTGGAGGACAAGTTGTGTCATGGGAAGATGTTTGTGAAATCCCCCTTCCCCCCCCCCAACTCAAAATTTTCAAAAATTCTACTTTAGAAGCTTTTAAAATATTTCTAAAGCACTAATAGATAGGGTGCTAAAAACATCTGAATTGACTTCAGAGGACACATTATATCACGGGAAGAGGTTTTTAAAATCCCCCTTCCCCACAAACTCAAAATTTTCGAATTCTACTCTAGAAGCTTTTTAAATATTTCCAAAGCACTAACAGATAGCGCGCTAAAAACATCAGAATCGACTTTAGAGGCCAAATTAATTCTACAATAATTCCCCCTTTCCCCCCAAACTCAAATTTATTTCGAAATCCACCTTCACCCCAAATTCAAAATTTTCCAAAATTCTACTCTAGAAGCTTTTTAAATATTTCCAAAGCACTAACACATAGTGCACTACAAACATCAGAATCGACTTTAGAGGACAAGTTATGTCATGGGGAGATGTTTTTGAAATCTCCCTTCCCCAAAAACTCAAAAATTTTCTAAAATTCTGCTCTAGAAGCTTTTTAAATATTTCCAAAGCACTAACAGATAGCGCGCTAAAAACATCAGACTCGACTTTAGAGGCCAAATTAATTCTACAATAATTCCCCCTTCCTCCTAAACTCAAAATTATTTTGAAATCCCCCTTCACCCCAAACTCAAAATTTTCCAAAATTCTACTTTAGAAGCTTTTTTAAATATTTCTAAAGCGCTAAGACAGAGTGCTACAAACATCAGAATCGACTTTAGAGGGCAATTTATGTCATGGAAAGATGTTTTTAAAATCCCCCTTCCCCCCAAACATCAGAATCAACTTTAGAGGACAAGTTATGTCAAAGGGAGATGTTTTTGAAATCCCCCACAAACTCAAAATTTTCTAAAATTCTACTCTAGAAGCTTTTTAAATATTTCCAAAGCACTAACAGATAGAGCGCTAAAAACATCAGAATCGACTTAAGAGGCCAAATTAATTCTACAATAATTCCCCCTTCCCCCAAACCCAAAATTATTTTGAAATCCCCCTTCACCCCACATTCAAAATTTTCCAAAATTCTACTTTAGAAGCTTTTTTAAATATTTCTAAAGCACTAAAACATAGTGCGCTACAAACATCAGAATCGACTTTAGAGTACAAGTTATGTCATGGGGAGATGTTTTTGAAATCCCTTTTCCCCACAAACTCAAAATTTTCTAAAATTCTACTCTACAAGCTTTTTAAATATTTCCAAAGCACTAACAGATAGCGCGCTAAAACCATCAGAATCGACTTTAGAGGCCAAATTAATTCTACAATAATTCCCCCTTCCCCCAAACTCAAAATTTTTTGAAATCCCCCTTCACCCCAAATTCAAAATTTTCCAAAATTCTACTTTAGAAGCTTTTTTAAATATTTCTAAAGCGCTAAGACATAGAACGCTACAAACATCAGAATTGAATTTAGAGGGCAATTTATGTCATGGAAAGATGTTTTTGAAATCCCCCTTCCCCCTCAACTCTAAATTTTCTAAAATTCTACTCTAGAAGGTTTTTAAATATTTCCAAAGCACTAACAGATAGCGCACTAAAAACATCAGGATTGACTTTAGAGGCCAAATTAATTCTACAATAATTCCCCCTTCCCCCCAAACTCAATTTTTTTTGAAATCCCCCTTCCCCCAAACTCAAAATTTTCCGAAATTCTACTTTAGAAGGTTTTTAAATATTTCTAAAGTGCTAAGACATAGAGCACTATAAATATCAGAATCAACTTAAGAGGACAAATTATGTTATGGGAATATGTTTTTAAACCCCCTTACCCCCAAACTCAAAATTTTACTTTAGAAGCTTTTTTAAACATTTCTAAAGCGCTCAGACATAGAGCGCTACAAAGATCAGAATCAACTTTAGAGGACAAGTTATGTCATGGGGAGATGTTTTTGAAATCCCCCTTCCCCCCCAAACTCAAAATTTTTTAAGATTCTACTCTAGAAGCTTTTTAAATATTTCCAAAGCACTAACAGATAGCGTGCTAAAAACATCAGAATTGACTTTAGAGGCCAAATTAATTCTACAATAATTCCCCCTTCCCCCCAAACTCAACATTTTTTTGAAATCCCCCTTTGCCCCAAACTCAAAATTTTCCAAAATTCTACTTTAGAAGCTTTTTTAAATATATCTAAAGTGCTAAGACATAGAGCACTACAAACATCAGAATCAACTTTAGAGGACAATTTATGAATTTATGTCATGGGAAGATGTTTTTGAAATCCCCCTTTGCCCCAAACTCCAAAATTCTACTTTAGAAACTTTTTAAATATTTCTAAAGCACTAAGACATAGAGCACTACAAACATCAGAATTGACTTTGGAGGACAAGTTGTGTCATGGGAAGATGTTATTGAAATCCCCCTTTGCCCCCAAACTCAAAATTTTCAAAAATTATCACTTTAGAAGCTTTTAAAATATTTCTAAATCAGAATCGACTTCAGAGGACACGTTATATCACAGGAAGAGGTTTTTAAAATCCCCCTTCCCCCCAAACTCAAAATTGTCTATAATTCTACTTTAGAAGCTTTTTAAATATTTCTAAAGCACTAATTGACAGAGTGCTACAAACATCAGAATCAACTTTAGAGGACAAGTTATGTCATGGGGAGATGTTCTTGAAATCCCCCCTCTGCAAAATTCAAAATGTCTAAAATTCTACTTAAGAAGCTTTTTAAATATTTCTAAAGCACTCTTTACATCATGATACATCATACTCAATACATCTCTTTACATCATGTTATGTTGTTAGCTAAGAAATTATTCTGAGGAAAAGTTACTTACCAAATAGATGGCTAACAAAAGTTTTTATAGGGTAAGTTTGTTTCTAGCTAGTTGGATAAAGAAAGTATTGCTGGGGAAAAGTTGCTAGTCGACTAGTTGAAAAATAAATTGTTTTCTGGGGCAATGCTTGTTTCCAGCTAGTTGGCAAAAATAACTGTTGCTGGGGAGAAGACATTAGTCAACTAGTTGGAAAATAAAGTTTTGCTAGGGAGAAGTTACTAGTCAACTAGTTGGAAAAGGAAAGTTTTGCTGGGGCAACATTTATTGTCAACTAGTTGGCAAATTTAAGGACAAATGATGCTATGGAAATATGTTCTTGAAATCCCCCTTCCCCCCAAACTCAAAATTTTCCAAAATTCCACTTTAGAACCTTTTTTTAAATATTTCTAAAGTGCTAAGAGATAGAGCACTACAAACATCAGAATCAACTTTAGAGGACAAGTTATGTCATGGGAAGATGTTTTTGAAATCCCCCTTCCCCCTAAATTCAAAATTTTCTAAAATTCTACTCTAGAAGCTTTTTAAATATTTCCAAAGCACTAACAGATAGCGCACTAAAAACATCAGAATCGACTTTCGTGGCCAAATTAATACTACAATAATTCCCCCTTCCCCCAAAACTCAAAATTTTCCAAAATTCTACTTTAGAAGCTTTTTTAAGTATTTCTAAAGCTCAAGACTTGTAACATGACATAAAGAGAAAACAAAAACATACTATTCCTGGTCCAACAAAAATTGGCAGTGTGTAATTTTAACAAATACACTACAGCTAAGGTAAATCAAACAAACTGAATTCCAGAGTAAATAGTCTAGAGGCCACAGAACTAAAATTTTTCTCCTTCTGATGTTTGTAGTGCTTTAGAAATATTTAAAAAAGCTTCTAAAGTAAAATTTTGAGTTTGGGGGAAGGGAATTTCAAAAACATCTTCCCATAACATAATTTGTCCTCTGAAGTTGATTCTGATATTTGTAGCTCTCTATCTATTAGAGCTTTAGAAATATTTAATAAGCTTCTTAAGTAGACATATTTGAGTTTTGGAGAGGGGGGATTTCAAACACATGTTCCCATGACATAACTTGTCTTCTAAAGTCAATTCTGATGTTTGTCGTGCTCTATCTATTAGTGCTTTAGAAATATTTAAAAAGCTTCATGAGCGCATGGACCTATAAAAATAAAAACATTATAACATAACATAACAAAATTATGTTATAATTCTTATAACATAATTTGTCCTCTAAAAACAATTTGGATTTTTTACTGGTCTATCTCTTGTCAAATCTTTTCCCTAATTAATAAAGTTTAAATGGCTTATCAACACAGAGTTGTCTTCTACCCCATGGGACTTGCATGCCACTGTTAAAGGGGTTATGATAAGCAAAGTTGTGACATCACAAATGGGTTCCAGAAGCAATGTCAGCTAGATAGTAAATAAGTTAAAGTGATGACTGTTAAATGAAAATTGGATTTTGGAATATATTTTAATGAACAAGGTTAAAAGCTGAAGTTGTGCAAGGTAAGCAGTGATTTATAATTATGATAGTAATAGGCCTATAGGATGAAATGTGAGCTAAAACAACTAGTAATGTGCAGTAATTTACCATTATATAGAGGGGGAGGAGTGGGTAAAGTTCTACAAAATCATATTATTGAGTTAGGACTAAAGTGAATACACCATTCAATGCCTTTTTTTATGCTGATTACAAATATAATAAGCATTTCTATTGGAAATTAATTTCAGCCCCCCCCCCCTATATAGGCTATACCTAACCTAGCCGTGAATTGGCATATATAGGGGGGAGCTGAAATTCATTTCCAATAGAAATGCTTATTATATTCGTAATCAGCATAAAAAAAAGGCATCAAATGGTGTATTCACTTTAGTCCTAACTCCATAATATGATTTTGTAGAACTTTAAAGAGGAGTGGAGGTAGGGTAGCCTAAGCACATTAGCCTAGAGGTAGTCCATACGGATATCTAATAGTGACCAGGGAAACCAGCTGTATAAAAACTTTCTAAGCACATTAGCCTAGAGGTAGGTTCCCTGTTAGTTACATTCTGTCTGAGAATAGGCAGATGGCCAACTACTGGGTGTCTTACCCTAGGTACTTCAAAGTACCTTCCCTGGACATACCTTAGCATGTAGATCCATCCCTGAAAGTTTCATTTTCCTAACCCAACCCCTTTCCAAGATAGCCAAAAGTAACTAAAGTTGAATTTTACCCATGTTCTGATAGCAAGAAGTGCCTAAAATAAATTTACTTTTCAAATGTTGTGTAGCCTAAGTTGTTTGTTTAGCCTAACCTACCCAGCCTAGATGAGCATGACCTATTTCATATAGATCACTTCAGGATCAGTTACTTACCTTACATCAGAAAATAAGAGTGCTTTGCTTTATTTTAGATGATTTTCATTAATAACAGTAAACCTAGAACTGTCTTTCCTAACAAGTAGGCTATATTGGCTAAAACTAGCCTAGAAATTGTATCTTCTTTTCTTACAGACGCCTATTCCAACTCATCAAAGGTCGTATGCACACAGACACGGTTTCACACAGGACGAATGTATTGTGTGGTTTGTACTCTGACGAACAGTATATAACCATTTTTAAGTATTATAAATTATATATGCTATGTATATATATACAAAGCATAAATATATATAAATATATATATATATATATATATATATATATATATATATATATATATATATATATATATATATATATATATATATATATATATATATATATATATATATATATATATATATATATATATATATATATATATATATATATATATATATATATATATATATATATATATATATATTTATAATATCCCTGACAAATACCCTGCCGAGGCAAGGCTGGGTATGTAAGGTAAGAGCTGTTTTTGTGTTGTGAGATAGTTTAGGGTCTTCCCTCTGTCATAAGCCCTCCCCCGTCCCTATCCAAGGAAGAAAAACCGTACTTCCGTGGTCTCAAAGTTGCGTGTGGGTGGACTTCTCACGAATTTGCCTAATCAGAACCATGAAAGAAAACATCGCTGTAGGGTGGTCTTGAGGAGTGGCTCCCTTCAATGAAATTATTGCCTAGTAAACAAAATATCTTAGCACCGCATTGATTAATGGATAATTCTTCTAGGTTTTGTTGGTTTTAATAGAATTCTTTGCTAAATAAACCTTTTCTAAGCTAAATTGCCTATTGTGGGCTACCTATTTTTATATACTGAATATAAATCTATATACTAAATAAACCATTTCTAAGCTAAGTTGCATATTGTGGGCCACCATATGCATGAATATATGATGAGTCGAAGGTAATAGGATGTAGATTGCTTGTACAGGATGTCGACTCTTGTTGATAATGCCTTCCCAAGGCCAGAATAAAATTTGCACTTAACGGAAAAAAATATAAATGTTTTTACTTTTGTAACTTTAATAAATCAAGTTATATTAAAATTTTGATTACTAAATATAAGCATATGTATATTAAACTGACAATGTACATTCATTTGTATTTTTTCAGTAATGTGCAAATTTTGTTCTGGCCTTGGGAAGGCATTGGGGTTTTGCGCCCAATTTATGTTAATTTCTGCTCGTTTTGAGTTTGACTAGGTTATTTATTGTAATTTCTGTTCGTTTTGGGTTTCATTTATTTATCGATGCTGATTTGTGGTAGTTTCACGCTTGGTAGATGATTCGATTTTATTTTTGCTCATTTTTTGTTCAATGGAGTACTCTACTTTTCTTTAAAAAACTTATTTTGTGGAAAAAGCTTTTTAATTAATTTTTGTTCGTTTTATATAGCCAAGTTTTTTCAGGGAAAAAGAAGATAACACTTTAAATCTTTTTGCTTTTTAAGACTTTATAGTTTGGCCTGCTATTTGTATGCTGGAGAAAAATGTTCAGCAATTTTAACAACATACACCCTTTTAAAAATCTGGACACAAATGGTACTGTTTAATTTAGACTAAAACAAAATTAATTTAGTTCAATTTAGACTTGATAACATTCGCCAAGAAATCTGTTTACTTTCTTTGATAGCTTGGATACACTTACGCTATTTTGATTTGGTTAAATTTCAAGAGCAGAAGTAGCCCCGATAGTTTGAACATAATACCCTCAGTCGTTCTTGGGATACTGCTGAGATGCCTTATTGGGAATTAGAATTATCACAGTGCAATTTGATTAAATCTTAAGGCAACATTTAGTTTTTAAACATAATGGGCAGATGGGAGGATGGGCATGGGAGGGTGGGAGCAAAAGGGGGATTAGTTGCCCTCCAATCACTTTCGACCATTAAAAAAGGCATCAGCCCTTTCTATTTTCAATCGAATGAGCCCCTTTCGAAGTTCCTACGACAACTCCTTCTATACGAAGAGCCCTGGTCTAAACAATAACAACAACAAAAAATATCACTAATAACTTTCGACCATTAAAAAGGGCACTAGCCCTTCGAATTTCAAATCGAATGAGCCCTTTTGTGAAGTTTCTAAGACAACGCCTTCTATAAAAACCTCATATGCCCCCAGGGCATAACTTAAAACCCTTGCCCTGAGGGCTGAGGGGGAGAATCCTCCTCAAAAACAAATTTAGGGGCTAGTTGCCCTCCAATAACTTTCGACTATTAAAAAGGGCACTAGCCCTTTGAATTTTAAATCGAATGAGCCCTTTTTTGAAGTTTTTACGACAACGCCTTCTATAAAAACCTTATATGCCCCCAAGGCATAACCCAAAACTGTTGCCCTGAGGGCTGTAGGGGAGTATCCTCCTCAAAAATATATGTTCTATCTGGAAATCAACTACGCTGAACAGAATGGCAATATCAAAATTTTGATTGGATGTATTTGGAGGAATAATGGGCGTGGGGGGGCTAGTTGCCCTCCAATCACTTTCGACTATTAAAAAGGGCACTAGCCATTTGAATTTTCAATCGAATGAGCCTTTTTTGAAGTTTCTACGACAACGCCTTCTATAAAAACCTTATATGTCCCCAGGGCATAACTTAAAACCATTGCCCTGAGAGTTGTCGGGGAGTGTCCTCCTCAAAATAATATATTTTCTATTTGAAAACCAACTACGCTGAAAAAAATGGCTATCTCAAAATTTTGATTGGATGTGTTTGGAGGAATGATGAGCGCGGGGGGGGGGGGGGGGAGTTGCCCTCCAAACACTCTCAACTATTAAAAAGGGCACTATCCCTTTGAATTTCCAATAGAATTAGCCCCTTTTGAAATTTCTACGACAATGCCTTTTATAAAAACCATATATACCCCCAGGGCATAACTTAAAACCCTTACCCTGAGGGTTGTGGGGGAGTGTCCTCCTCAAAAATATATTTTCTATCTGGAAATCAACTAGCCTACCCTGAACAAAATGGCTATCTCAAAATTTTGATTAAATGTGTTTGGGGGAATGATGGGCGGGGGGGGGGGGGCTAGTTGCCCTCCAATTACTTTTGACTATTAGAAAGAGCACTAGCCCTTTGAAATCTCCAATCGAATGAGCCTGTTTTAAAGTTTCTACGACAACACCTTCTATAAAAACCTTATATGCCCCCAGGGCATAACTTAAAACCCTTGCCCTGAGGGTTGTGGGGGAGTGTCCTCCTCAAAACATATTTTCTATCTGGAAATCAACTACGCTGAAAAAAATGGCTATCTCAAAATTTTGATTAGATGTGTTTGGAGAATGATGGGCGTGCGGGGGGGGCTAGTTGCCCTCCAATCACTTTCGACTATTCAAAAGGGCACTAGCCCTTTGAATTTCCAATTCAATGAGCCTTTTTTGAAGTTTCTACGACAACGCCTTCTATAAAAAACCTTATATGCCCCCAGGGCATAACTTAAAACCCATACCCTGAGGGTTGTGGAGGAGTGTCCTCGTCAAAAACATATTTTCTATCTGGAAATCAGCTACGCTGAACAATATGGCTATCTCAAGATTTTGATTGGATGTATTTGGTGGAATGATGGGTGTGGGGGGGGGGGCTAGTTGCCCTCCAATCACTTTCGATTATTAAAAAGGGCACTAGCCCTTTGAATTTTCAATCGAATGAGCTTTTTTTGAAGTTTCTACGACAACGACTTCTATAAAAACCTTATATGCCCCTAGAGCATAACTTAAAACTATTGCCCTAAGGGTTGTGGGGGAGTGTCTTCCTCATAAACATATTTTGTATCTGAAAATCATCTACGCTGAACAAAATGGCTTTCTCAAAATTTTGATTGGATGTGTTTGGGGGAATGATGACCGCGGGGGGGGGGCTAGTGGCCCTCCAAACACTCAACTATTAAAAACGGCACTAGCCCTTTGAATTTCCAATAGAGTGAGCCCCTTTTGAAGTTTTTACGACAACGCCTTCTATAAAAACCTTATATGCCCCCAAGGCATAACAAAAAACTGTTGCCCTGAGGGCTGTAGGGGAGTATCCTCCTCAAAAATATATTTTCTATTTGAAAATCAACTACGCTGAAAAAAATGGCTATCTCAAAATTATTATTGGATGTGTTTGGAGGAATGATGAGTGCGGGGGGGGGGGGGGGCTAGTTGCCCTCCAAACACTCTCAACTATTAAAAAGGGCACTAGCCCTTTGAATTTCCAATAGAATTAGCCCCTTTTGAAGTTTCTACGACAATGCCTTCTATAAAAACCATATATACCCCCGGGGCATAACTTAAAACCCTTGCCCCGAGGGTTGTGGGGGAGTGTCCTCCTCAAAAACATATTTTCTATCTGGAAATCAACTAGCCTACGCTGAACAAAATGACTATCTCAAAATTTTGATTAAATGAGTTTGAGGGAATGATGGGCGGGGGGGGGGCTAGTTGCCCTCCAATTACTTTTGACTATTAAAATAGCAATAGCCCTTTGAAATCTCCAGTTGAATGAGCCTGTTTTATAGTTTCTACGACAACACCTTCTATAAAAAACCTTATATGCCCCCAGGGCATAACTTATGCCCTCAGGGCATAACTTAAAACCATTGCCCTGAGGGTTGTGGGGGAGTGTCCTACTCAAAAACATATTTTCCATATGAAAATCAAATACGCTGAAAAAAATGGCTATCTCAAAATTTCGATTGGATGTTTTCGGGGGAATGATGAGCGCGGGGGGGCTAGTTGCCCTCTAAACACCCTCAACTATTAAAAAGGGCACTAGCCCTTTGAATTTCCAATAGAATTAGCCCCTTTTGAAGTTTCTACGACAATGCCTTCTATAAAAACCATATATACCCCCGGGGCATAACTTAAAACCCTTGCCCCGAGGGTTGTGGGGGAGTGTCCTCCTCAAAAACATATTTTCTATCTGGAAATCAACTAGCCTACGCTGAACAAAATGACTATCTCAAAATTTTGATTAAATGAGTTTGAGGGAATGATGGGCGGGGGGGGGGGGGCTAGTTGCCCTCCAATTACTTTTGACTATTAAAATAGCAATAGCCCTTTGAAATCTCCAGTTGAATGAGCCTGTTTTATAGTTTCTACGACAACACCTTCTATAAAAAACCTTATATGCCCCCAGGGCATAACTTATGCCCTCAGGGCATAACTTAAAACCATTGCCCGGAGGGTTGTGGGGGAGTGTCCTTCTCAAAAACATATTTTCCATTTGAAAATCAAATACGCTGAAAAAAATGGCTATCTCAAAATTTCGATTGGATGTTTTCGGGGGAATGATGAGCGCGGGGGGGCTAGTTGCCCTCTAAACACCCTCAACTATTAAAAAGGGCACTAGCCCTTTGAATTTCCAATAGAATGAGCCCCTTTTGAAGTATCTACAACAATGCCATCTATAGAAATCATATATATCCCCAGGGCATAACTTAAAACCCTTACCCTGAGGGTTGTGGGGGAATGTCCTCCTCAAAAACATATTTTCTATCTGGAAATTAACTAGCCTACCCTGAACAAAATGGCTATCTCATAATTTTGATTGGATGTGTTTGGGGGAATGATGAGCGTGGGGAGGGGCTAGTTTTGAATTTTCTACGACAACACCTATAAAAACCTTATATGCCCCAAGGGCATAACTTAAAACCCTTGCCCTGAGGGTTGTCGGGGAGTGTCCTCCTCAAAAATATTTTCTATCTGGAAATCAACTACGCTGAACAAAATGGCTGTCTAAAAATTTTGATTAGATGTGTTTGGGAAAATGATGGGCGTGGGGGCGGGGGTAGTTGCCCTACAATCATTTTCGACTATTAAAAAGGGCACTAGCCCTCTGAATTTCCATTTGAATGAGCCTTTTTTGAAGTTTCTACGACAACACCTTCTATAAAAACCTTATATGCCCCCAGGGCATAACTTAAAACCCTTGCCCTGAGGTTTGTGGAGGAGTGTCCTCCTCAAAAACACATAATCTATGTGCAAATCAACTACGCTGAACAAAATGGCTATATCAAAATTTTGATTGGATGTATAAGAAGGAATGATGGGCGTGGAGGGGGGGAGGCTAGTTGCCCTCCAATATCTTTCGACTATTAAAAAGGGCACTAGCCATTTGAATTTTAAATTGATTGAGCCCTTTTTTGAAGTTTCTACGACAAAACCTTCTATAAAACATTATATGCCCCCAAGGTATAACCTAAAACCCTTGCCCTGACGCCTGTTGGGGAGTGTCCTCCTCAAAAACATATTTTCTATCTGGAAATCAACTACGCTGAACAAAATGGCTATATCAACATTTTGATTGGATGTATTTGGAGGAATGATGGGCGTAGGGGAGGGGGGCTAGTTGCCCTCCAATCACTTTCGACTATTAAAAAGGGCACTAGTCCTTTGAATTTTCAATCGAATGAGCCTTTTTTGAAGTTTCTAAGACATCACGTTCTATAAAAACCTTATATGCCCCCAGGGCATAACTTATGCCCTCAGGGCATAACTTAAAACCATTGCCCTGAGGGTTGTGGGGGAGTGTCCTCCTCAAAAACATATTTTCCATTTGAAAATCAAATACGCTGAAAAAAAATGGCTATCTCAAAATTTCGATTGGATGTGTTTGGGGGAATGATGAGCGCGGGGGGGGGGGGGCTAGTTGCCGGCCAAACACTCTCAACTATTAAAAAGGGCACTAGCCCTTTGAATTTCCAATAGACTGAGCCCCTTTTGAAGTTTCTACAACAATTCCGTCTATAGAAACCATATATACCCCAAGGGCATAACTTAAAACCCTTGCCCTGAGGGTTGTGGGGGAGTATCCTCCTCAAAAACAT
The DNA here is from genome assembly GCF_049724085.1 of Artemia sp. Qi Xiang Cuo. NCBI lineage: Eukaryota > Metazoa > Arthropoda > Branchiopoda > Anostraca > Artemiidae > Artemia > Artemia sp. Qi Xiang Cuo. The sequence continues at coordinate 73,633,590 of NC_142798.1, forward strand.
ATTTTCTATCTGAAAATCAACTAGCCTACGCTGAACAAAATGGCTATCTCAAAATTTTTATTGGATGTGTTTGGGGGACTGATGGGCGGGGGGGGGCTAGTTTTGAAGTTTCTACGACAACACCTTCTATAAAAAACCTTATATACCCCCAGGGCATAACTTAAAACCCTTGCCCTGAGGGTTGTGGGGGAGTGTCCTCCTCAAAATATATTTTCTATCTGGAAATCAACTACGCGCAACAAAATGGCTATCTCAAAATTTTGATTAGATGTGTTTGGAGAATGATGGGCGTTGGAGCGGGGGTAGTTGCCCTCCAATCACTTTCGACTATTAAAAAGGGGACTAGCCCTTTGAGTTTCCAATCGAATGAGCCTTTTTTGAAGTTTCTACGACAACGCCTTCTATAAAAACCTTATATGCCCCCAGGGCATAACTTTAACCCCTTGCCCTGAGGGTTGTGGAAGAGTGTCCTCTTCAAAAACATACTTTATATCAGGAAATCAACTACGCTGAACAAAATGGCTATCTCAAAATTTTGATTGGATGTATATGGAGGAATAATGGGCGTGGAGGGTGGGGGGGCTAGTTGCCCTCCAATATCTTTCAACTATTAAAAAGGGCACTAGCCCTTTGAATTTTAAATCAAATGAGCCCTTTTTTGAAGTTTCTACGACAACGCCTTCTATAAAAACCTTATATGCCCCCAAGGCATAACCTAAAACCCTTGTCCTGAGGGCTGTGGGGGAGTATCCTCCTCAAAAACATATTTTCTATCTGGAAATCAACTACGCTGAACAAAATGGCTATATCAAAATTTTGATTGGATGTATTTGGAGGAATGATGGGCGTGGTGGGGCTAGTTGCCCTCCAATCACTTTCAACTATTAAAAAGGTCACTAGCCCTTTGAATTTTCAATCGAATGAGCCTTTTTTGAAGTTTCTAAGACATCGACTTCTAGAGAAACCTTATATGCCCCCAGGACACAACTTAAAACCATTGCCATGAGGGTTGTGGGGGAGTGTCCTCCTCAAAAACATATTTTCTATCTGAAAATCAACTACGTTGAACAAAATGGCTTACTCAAAATTTTGATTGGATGTGTTTGGGGGAATGATGAGTGCAGGGGGGGGGGCTAGATGCCCTCCAAACACTCTTAACTATTAAAAAGGGCACTAGCCCTTTGAATTTCCAATATAATGAGCCCCTTTTGATGTTTCTACGACAACGCCTTCTATAAAAACCTTATATGCCCCAGGGCATAACTTGAAACCATTGCCCTGAGGTCTGTGGGGGAGTATCCTCCTCAAAAACAAATTTTCTGTCTGGAACTCAACTACGCTAGAACAAAATGGCTATGTCAAAATTTTATTGGATGTGTTTGGGGGAATGAGGGGCGGGGGGGGGGGGCTAGTTGCCCTCCAATCATTATCGACTATTAAAAAGGGCACTAGCCCTTTGAATTTCCAATTGAATGAGCCTTTTCTGAAGTTTCTACGACAACGCCTTCTGTAAATCTTTATATGCCCCCAAGGCATAACCTAAAACCCTTGCCTTGAGGGCTGTGGGGGAGTATCCTCCTCGAAAACATATTTTATATATGGAAATCAACTACACTGAACAAAATAGCTATATCAATGTTTTGATTGGATGTATTTGGAGGAATGATGGGTGTAGGGAGGCTAGTTGCCCCCCAGGGCATAACTTAAAACCCTTGCCCTGAGGGTTGCGGGGGTGTGTCCTCCTCAAAAACATATTTTCTATCTGGAAATCAACTACGCTTAACAAAATGGCTATCTCAAAATTTTGATTAGATGTGTTTGGGGAATGATGGGTTTGGGGGGGGGGGGCTAGTTGCCCTCCAATCACTTTCGAAAATCGAAAAGGACACTAGCCCTTTGAATTTCCAATCGAATGAGCATGTTTTTAAGTTTCTAAGACAACGCCTTCTATAAAAACCTTATATGCCCCCAGGGCATGATTTAAAACCTTTGTCCTGGGGGTCGTGGGGGAGTTCCCCACTCAAAAACATATTTTCTATCTGAAAATCAACTAGCCTATGCTGAACAAAATGACTATCTCAAAATTTTGATTGGATGTGCTTGGGGGAATGATGGGAGGGGGGGCTAGTTGCCCTCCAATCACTTTTGACTATTAAAAAGGGCACTAACCCTTTGAAATTTTCAATCGAATGAGCTTGTTTTGAAGTTTCCACGGCAACGCTTTCTATAAAAACCTTATATGCCCCTAGGGCATAACTTAAACCCTTGCCCCGAGGGTTTTGGGGGAGTGTCGTCCTCAAAAACATATTTTCTATCTGGAAATCAACTAGCCTACGCTGAACAAAATGGCTATCTCAAAATTTTGATTAGATGTGTTTGGAGAATGATTGGCGTGGGGGAGGGGGGCTAGTTGCCTTCCAATCACTTTCGACTATTAAAAGGGCACTAGCCCTTTGAATTTCCAATTCAATGAGCCTTTTTTGAAGTTTCTACGACAACGCCTTCTATAAAAAAACCTTTTATACCCCCAGGGCATAACTTAAAACCCTTACCCTGAGGGTTGTGGAGGAGTGTCCTCGTCAAAAACATATTTTCTATCTGGAATTCAACTACGCTGAACAAAATGGCTATATCAAAATTTTGATTAGATGTATATGGAGGAATGATGGGCGTGGGGGGGGGGCTAGTTTCCCTCCAATATCTTTCAACTATCAAAAAGAGCACTAGCCCTTTGAATTTTAAATCGAATGAGCTCTTTTTTGAAGTTTCTACGACAACGCCTTCTATAAAAACCTTATATGCCCCCAAGGCATAACCTAAAACCCTTGCCCTGAGGGCTGTGGGGGAGTATCCTCCTCAAAAACATATTTTCTATCTGGAAATCAACTACGCTGAACAAAATGGCTATATCAAAATTTTGATTGGATGTATTTGGAGGAATAATGGGCGTGGGGGGGGCTAGTTGCCCTCCAATTACTTTCGATTATTAAAAAGGGCACTAGCCCTTTGAATTTTCAATCGAATGAGCTTTTTTTGAAGTTTCTACAACAACGACTTCTATAAAAACCTTATATGCCCCTAGAGCATAACTTAAAACTATTGCCCTAAGGGTTGTGGGGGAGTGTCCTCCTCAAAAACATATTTTCTATCTGAAAATCAGCTACGCTGAACAAAATGGCTTTCTCAAAATTTTGATTGGATGTGTTTGGGGGAATGATGACCGCGGGGGGGGGGGGCTAGTGGCCCTCCAAACACTCAACTATTAAAAACGGCACTAGCCCTTTGAATTTCCAATAGAGTGAGCCCCTTTTGAAGTTTTTACGACAACGCCTTGTACAAAAACCTTATATGCCCCCCGGGCATAACTTAAAACCCTTGCCCTGAGGGCTATGGAGGAGTATCCTCTTCAAAAACAAATTTTCTGTCTGGAACTCAACTACGCTGAACAAAATGGCTATATTAAAAAATTTTTGGATGTGTTTGGGGGAATGAGGCGCGTGGGGGGGCCTAGTTGCCCTTCAATCACTTTCGACTATTAAAAAGGGTACTAGCCCTTTGAATTTCCAATTGAATGAGCCTTTTTGAAGTTTCTATGACAACGCCTTCTATAAAAACCTTATATGCCCCCAGGGCATAACTTAAAACCCTTGCCCTGAGGGATGTGGGGGAGTGTCCTCCTCAAAAACATATTTTCTATCTGGAAATCAACTACGCTGAACAAAATGGCTATATTAAAATTTTGATTGATTGTATATGGAGGAATGATGGGCGTGTGGGGGATAGTTTCCCTCCAATAACTTTCAACTATTAAAAAGGGCACTAGCCCTTTGAATTTTAAATTGATTGAGCCCTTTTTTGAAGTTTCTACGACAACACCTTCTATAAAACATTATACGCCCCCAAGGCATAACCTAAAATCCTTGCCCTGAGGCCTGTGGGGGAGTATCCTCCTCAAAAACGTATTTTCTATCTGGAAATCAACTACACTCAACAAAATAGCTATATCAATATTTTGATTGGATGTACTTGGAGGAATACTGGGCGTCGGGGGGGGGGCTAGTTGCCCTTCAATCACTTTCGACTATTAAAAAGGGCACTAGCCATTTGAATTTTCAATCGAATGAGCCTTTTTTGAAGTTTCTAAGACATCACCTTCTATAAAAACCTTATATACCCCCAGGGCATAACTTATGCCCTCAGGGCATAACTTTAAACCATTGCCCTGAGGGTTTTGGCGGAGTGTCCTTCTCAAAAACATATTTTCTATTTGAAAATCAAATACGCTGAAAAAAAATGGCTATCTCAAAATTTCGATTGGATATGTTTGGGGGAATGATGAGCGCGGGGGGGGGGGGCTAGTTGCCCTCCAAACACTCTCAACTATTAAAAAGGGCACTATTCCTTTGAATTTCCAATAGAATGAGCCCCTTTTGAAGTATCTACAACAATGCCATCTATAGAAACCATATATACCCCCAGGGCATAACTTAAAACCCTTACCCTGAGGGTTGTGGGGGAATATCCTCCTCAAAAACATATTTTCTATCTGGAAATCAAATAGCCTACGCTGAACAAAATGGCTATCTCAAAATTTTTATTGGATGTGTTTGGGGGAATGATGGGCGTGGGGGGGGCTAGTTTTGAATTTTCTACGACAACACCTTCTATAAAAACCTTATATGCCCCCAGGGCATAACTTAAAACCCTTGCCCTGAGGGTTCTTGGGGAGTGTCCTCCTCAGAACATATTTTCTATCTGGAAATCAACTACGCTGAACAAAATGGCTATCTCAAAATTTTGACTCGAGTTTTTGGGGGAATGATGGGCGTGGGGGCGGGGGCAGTTGCCCTCCAATCATTTTCGACTATTAAAAACGGCACTAGCCCTTTGAATTTCCAATTGAATGAGACTTTTTTGAAGTTTCTACCACAACGCCTTCTATAAAAACCTTATATGCCCCCAGGGCATAACTTAAAACTCTTGCCCTGAGGATTGTGAAGGAGTGTCCTCTTCAAAAAAAAATTTTCTATCTGGAAATCAACTATGCTGAACAAAATGGCTATATCAAAATTTTGATTGGATGTATATGAAGGAATGATGGGCGTGGAGGGGGAAGGCTAGTTGCCCTCCCATATCTTTCGACTATTAAAAAGGGCACTAGCCCTTTAAATTTTAAATTGATTGAGCCATTTTTTTAAGTTTCTACGACAACACCTTCTATAAAACATTATATGCCCCCAAGGCATAACCTAAAACCCTTGCCCTGAGGCCTGCTGGGAAGTGTCCTCCTCAAAATCATATTTTCTATCTGGAAATCAACTACGCTGAACAAAATGGCTATATAAAAATTTTGATTAGATGTGTTTGGGTACTGAGGGGGGTGGGGGCGGGGCTCGTTGCCGTCCAATCAGTTTCGACTATTAAAAAGAGCACTAGCCCTCTGAATTTCCATTCGAATCAGCCTTTTTTTGAGGTTTCTACGACAACACGCTCTATCAAAACCTTATATACCCCCAGGGCATAACTTAAAACCCTTGCCCCGGGGGTTGTAGGGAAGTGCCCCCTTCAAAAACACATTTTCTATCTGGAAATCAACTACGCTGAACAAAATGGCTATCTCAAAATTTTGATTGGATGTATATGAAGGAATGATGGGCGTGGAGGGGGAGGGCTAGTTGCCCTCCAATCACTTTCGACTATTAAAAAGGACACTAGCCCTTTGAATTTTCAATCGAATGAACCTTTTTTGAAGTTTCTAAGACATCGCCTTCTATAAAAACCTTATATGCCCCCAGGGCATAACTTATGCCCTCAGGACATAACTTGAAACCATTGCTCTGAGGGTTGTGGGGGAGTGTCCTCCTCAAAAACATATTTTCTATTTGAAAATCAAATACGCTGAAAAAAATGGCTATCTCAAAATTTCGATTGGATGTGTTTGGGGGAATGATGAGCGCGGGGGGTCTAGTTGCCCTCCAAACACTCTCAACTATTAAAAAGGGCACTAGCCCTTTGAATTTCCAATAGACTGAGCCCCTTTTGAAGTTTCTACAACAATTCCGTCTATAGAAACCATATATACCCCAAGGTCATAACTTAAAACCCTTACCCTGAGGGTTGTGGGGGAGTATCCTCCTCAAAAACATATTTTCTATCTGGTAATCAACTAGCCTACCCTGAACAAAATGGCTATCTCAAAATTTTTAATTGGATGTGTTTGGGGGAATGATGGGCGTGGGGGGGCCAGTTTTGAAGTTTCTACGACAACACCTTCTATAAAAAACCTTATATGCCCCCAGGGCATAACATACAACCCTTGCCCGGAGGGTTTTTGGGGAGTGTCCTCCTCAAAACATATTTTCTATCTAGAAATCAACTACGCTGAACAAAATGGCTATCTCAAAATTTTGATTAGATGTGTTTGGGGAATGATGGGCGTTGGAACGGGGGTAGTTGCCCTCCAATCACTTTCGACTATTAAAAAGGGGACTAGCACTTTCAATTTCCAATTGAATGAGCCTTTTTTGAAGTTTCTACGGCAACACTTTCAATAAAAACCTTATATGCCCCCAGGGCACAACTTTAACCCCTTGCCCTGAGGGTTCTGGGAGGTGTCCTCCTCAAAAAAATATTTTCTATCTGGAAATCAACTGCACTGAACAAAATGGCTATATCAAATTTTGATTGGATGTATATGGAGGAATGATGGGCGTGGAGGGGGGGGGGGGGCTAGTTGCCCTCCAATATCTTTCAACTATTAAAAAGGGCACTAGCTCTTTGAATTTTCAACCGAATGAGCCCTTTTTGAAGTTTCTACGACAACGCCTTCTATAAAAACCTTATATGCCCCCAGGGCATAACTTAAAACCCTTGCCCTGAGGGCTGTGGGGGAGTATCCTCCTCAAAAACATATTTTCTATCTGGAAATCAACTACGCTGAACAAAATGGCTATATCAAAATTTTGATTGGATGTATTTGGAGGAATGATGGGCGTGGGGGGGCTAGTCTCCCTCCAATCACTTTCGATTATTAAAAAGGTCACTAGCCCTTTGAATTTTCAATCGAATGAGCCTTTTTTGAAGTTTCTAAGACATCGCCTTCTAGAAAAACCTTGTATGCCCCCAAGGCATATCTTAAAACCCTTGCCCTAAAGGTTCTGGGGGAGTATCCTCCTCAAAAATATATTTTTTATCTGGAAATCAACTACGCTTTCTATAAAAACCTTATATGCCCTCAGGGCATAACTTAAAACCATTGCCCTGAGGGTTGTGGGGGAGTGTCCTCCTCAAAAACATATTTTCTATTTGAAAATCAACTACGCTGAAAAAAATTGCTATCTCAAAATTTCGATTGGATGTGTTTGGGGGAATGATGAGCGCGGAGGGGGGGGGGGCTAGTTGCCCTCCAAACACTCTCAATTATTAAAAAGGGCACTAGCCCTTTGAATTCCCAATAGAATGAGCCCCTTTTGAAGTTTCTACAACAATGCCATCTATAAAGACCATATATACCCCCAGGGCATAACTTAAAACCCTTACCCTGAGGGTTGTGGGGGAGTGTCCTCCTCAAAAACATCTTTTCTATCTGGAAATCAAATAGCCTACCCTTAAAAAAATGGCTCAAAATCTCAAAATTTTGATTGGATGTGTTTGGGGAAATGATGGGCGGAGGGGGGGCTAGTTGCCCTCCAATTGAATGAGCCTTTTTTGAAGTTTCTACGACAACGCTTTCTATAGAAACCTTATATGCCCCCAGGGCATAACTTAAAACCCTTTCCCTGAGGGTTGTGGAGAAGTGTCCTGGTCAAAAACATATTTTCTATCTGGAAATCAACTACGCTGAACAAAATGGCTATATCAAAATTTTGATTGGATGTATATGGAGGAATGATGGGCGTGGGGGGGGGGGGGCTAGTTGCCCTCCAATAACTTTCGACAATTAAAAAGGGCACTAGCCCTTTGAATTTTAAATCGCATGAGACCTTTTTTGAAGTTTCTACGACAAGGCCTTCTATAAAAGCCTTATATGCCCCTAAGGCATAACTTACAACCCTTGCCCTGAAGGCTGTTGGGGAGTATCCTCCTCAAAAACACATTTTCTATCTGTAAACCAATACGCTGAACAAAATGGCTATATAGAAATTTTGATTGGATGTATTTGGAGGAATGATGGGCGTGGGGGGGGCTAGATGCCCTCCAATCACTTTCGACTATTAAAAAGGTCACTAGCCCTTTGAATTTTCAATCGAATGATCCTTTTTTGAAGTTTCTAAGACATCGTCTTCTAGAAAAACCTTATATGCCCCCAGGGCATAACTCAAAACAATTGCCCTGAGGGTTGTGGGGGAGTGTCCTCCTCAAAAACATATTTTCTATCTGAAAATCAACTACGTTGAACATAATGGCTTTCTCAAAATTTTGATTGGATGTGTTTGGGGGAATGATGAGCGCAGGGGGGGGGGCTAGTTGCCCTCCAAACACTCTCAACTATTAAAAAGGGCAGTAGCCCTTTGAATTTCCAATAGAATGAGGCCCTTTTGATGTTTCTACGACAACGCCTTCTATAAAAACCTTATATGCCCCCAGGGCATAACTTGAAACCCTTGCCCTGAGGTCTGTAGGGGAGTATCCTCCTCAAAAACAAATTTTTTGTCTGGAAATCAACTACGCTAGAACAAAATGGCTATATCAAAATTTTATTGGATGTGTTTGGGGGAATGATGGGTGTGGGGGGGCGAGTTGCCCTCCAATCATTTTCGACTATTAATAAGGGCACTAGCCCTTTGAATTTCCAATCGAATGAGCCTGTTTTGAAGTTTCTATGACAACGCCTTCTGTAAAAACTTTATATGCCCCCAAGGCATAACCTAAAACCCTTGCCCTGAGGGCTGTGGGGGAGTATCCTCCTCGAAAGCATATTTTCTATATGGAAATCAACTACACTGAACAAAATAGCTGTATCAATGTTTTGATTGGATGTATTTGGAGGAATGATGGGCGTAGGGAGGCTAGTTGCCCCCCAGGGCATAACTTAAAACCCTTGCCCTGAGGGTTGCGGGGGAGTGTCCTCCTCAAAAACATATTTTCTATCTGGAAATCGACTACGCTGAACAAAATGGCTATCTCAAAATTTTTATTAGCTGTGTTTGGGGAATCAGGGGTGTGGGGGGGGGGCTAGTTGCCCTCCAATCACTTTCGAAAATCAAAAAGGACACTAGCCCTTTGAATTTCCAATCGAATGAACATGTTTTTAAGTTTCGAAGACAACGCCTTCTATAAAGACCTTATATGCCCCCAGGGCATAATTTAAAACCTTTGTCCTGGGGGTCGTGGGGGAGTTCCCTCCTCAAAAACATATTTTCTATCTGAAAATCGACTAGCCTACGCTGAACAAAATGGCTATCTCAAAATTTTGATTTGATGTGCTTGGGGGAATGATGGGCATGGGCTGGAGGCTAGGTGCCAAAATGAAGAGAAGGGTCGGAATTGGAACTAGAATTGTCAACCTGTGAGAGAGACAGTTCATATTAATGACCGCTAAGCATAGGGAGATTCTTAGATAAGATAGCCCATAGCCCTAAGGGTTGTGGGGGAGTGTCCTCCTGAAAAACATATTTTCTATCTGGAAAATATGTTTTTTTAAATTTTCAATCGAATGAGCCTTTTTTGAAGTTTCTACGACAATGCCTTCTATAAAAACCTTATATGCTCCCAGGGCATAACTTAAAACCATTGCCCTGAGGGTTGCGGGGGAGCGTCTTCCTCAAAAACATCTTTTCTATCTGAAACTCAACTACGCTGAACAAAATGGCTATCTCAAAATTTTGATTGGATGGGTTGTGGTGAATGATGAGCACGCGGGGGGGGGGCTAGTTGCCCCCCAAACACTCTCAACTATTAAAAAGGGCACTAGCCCTTTGAAATTTCCAATCGAATGAGCCCGTTTTGAAGTTTCTACGACAACACCTTCTATAAAAACCTTATATGCCCCTAGGGCATAACTTAAATCCTTGCCCTGATGGTTGTGGGGGAATGTCCTCCTCAAAAACATATTTTCTATCTAGAAATCAACTAGCCTACGCTGAATAAAATGGCTATCTCAAAATTTTGATTGGATGGCTAGTTGCCCTCCAAAGACTTTTGACTATTAAAAAGGGCACTAGCCCTTTGAAATTTCCAATCGAATGAGCCTGTTTTGAAATTTCTACGACAACGCCTTCTATAAAAAACCTTATATGCCCCCAGGGTATAACTTAAAACCCTCGCCCTGAGGGTTGTGGGGGAGTGTCCTCCTCAAAAACATATTTTCTATCTGGAAATCAACTACGCTGAACAAAATGGCTATCTCAAAATTTTGATTAGCTGTGTGTGGGGAATGATGGGCGTGGGGGGGGGCTAGTTGCCCTGCAATCACTTTCGACTATCAAAAAGGGCACTAGCCCTTTGAATTTCCAATCGAATGAGCCTGTTTTGAAGTTTCTAAGACAACGCCTTCTATAAAGACCTTATATGCCCCCAGGGCATAATTTAAAACCTTTGTCCTGGGGGTCGTGGGGGAGTTCCCTCCTCAAAAACATATTTTCTATCTGAAAATCGACTAGCCTACGCTGAACAAAATGGCTATCTCAAAATTTTGATTTGATGTGCTTGGGGGAATGATGGGCATGGGCTGGAGGCTAGGTGCCAAAATGAAGAGAAGGGTCGGAATTGGAACTAGAATTGTCAACCTGTGAGAGAGATAGTTCATATTAATGACCGCTAAGCATAGGGAGATTCTTAGATAAGATAGCCCATAGCCCTAAGGGTTGTGGGGGAGTGTCCTCCTCAAAAACATATTTTCTATCTGGACATCAACTACGCTGAACAAAATGGCTATCTCAAAATTTTTATTGGATGTGTTTGGGGAATCATGGGCGGGGGGGGGGGGGCTAGGTGCCCTTCAAATACATTCGACTATTAAAAAGGGCACTAGAACTCTCAATTTGAGGAGTGTCCTCCTCAAAAACATATTTTCTATCTGGAAATCAACAACGCTGAACAAAATGGCAAAAAATCTCAAAATTTTATTGGATGTATTTGGGGGTAGGATGGGCGGGGGGGGGGCTAGTTGCCTTCCAATCACTTTCGACTATTCAAAAGGGCACTAGTCCTTTGAATTTCCAGTCGAATTAGCCTTTTTTGAAGCTTTTAAGACAACGCGTTCTATAAAAACCTTATATGCTCCCAGGGCATAACTTAAAACACTTGCCCTTAGGGTTGTGGAGGAGTTTCCTCCTCAAAAACATATTTTCTATCTGGAAATCAACTACGCTGAACAAAATGGCTATATCAATATTTTGATTAGATGTATATTGAGGAATGATGAGCGGGGGGGGGGGCTAGTTGCCCTCCAATAACTTTTGACTATTAAAAAGGGTACTAGCCCTTTGAATTTTAAATAGACTGAGCTCTTTTTTGAAGTTTCTACGACAACGCCTTCTATAAAAACCTTATATGCCCCCAAGGCATAACCTAAAACCCTTGTCCTGAGGGCTGTGGGGGAGTATCCTCCTCAAAAACATATTTTCTATCTGGAAATCAACTACGCTGAACAAAATGGCTATATCAAAATTTTGATTGGATGTATTTGGAGGAATGATGGGCGTGGGGGGGGGGGCGCTAGTTGCCCTTCAATCACTTTCAACTATTAAAAAGGGCACTAGCCCTTTGAATTATAAATCGAATGAGCCTTTTTTGAAGTTTATACGACAATGCCTTCTATAAAAACCTTATATGCTACCAGGGCATAACTTAAAACCATTGCCCTGAGGGTTGTGGGGGAGCGTCTTCCTCAAAAACATATTTTCTATCTGAAACTCAACTACGCTGAACAAAATGGCTATCTAAAAATTTTGATTGGATGGGTTGTGGTGAATGATGAGCGCGGGGGGGGGGGCTAGTTGCCCCCCAAACACTCTCAACTATTAAAAAGGGCACTAGCCCTTTGAAATTTCCAATCGAATGAGCCCGTTTTGAAGTTTCTACGACAACGCCTTCTATAAAAACCTTATATGCCCCTAGGGCATAACTTAAATCCTTGCCCTGATGGTTGTGGGGGAATGTCCTCCTCAAAAACATATTTTCTATCTAGAAATCAACTAGCCTACGCTGAATAAAATGGCTATCTCAAAATTTTGATTGGATGGCTAGTTGCTCTCCAAAGACTTTTGACTATTAAAAAGGGCACTAGCCCTTTGAAATTTCCAATCGAATGAGCCTGTTTTGAAATTTCTACGACAACGCCTTCTATAAAAACCTTATATGCCCCCAGGGCATAACTTAAAACCATTGCCCTGAGGGTTGTGGGGGAGTGTCCTCCTCAAAAACATATTTTCTATCTGGAAATCAAATACGCTGAACAAAATGGCTATCTCAAAATTTTGAGTAGTTGTGTTTGGGGAATGATGGGCGTGGGGGGGGCTAGTTGCCCTGCAACCACTTTCGACTATCAAAAAGGGCACTAGCCCTTTGAATTTCCAATCGAATGATCCTTTTTTGAAGTTTCTAAAACAACGCCTTCTACAAAAACCTTATATGCCCCCAAGGCATAACTTAAAACCCTTGCCCTGAGGCTAGGTGCCAAAATGAAGAGAAGGGTAGGAATTGGAGCTAGAATTGTCAACCTGTGAAAGAGACAGTTCATGTTAATGACCGCTAAGCATAGGGAGATTCTTAGATAAGATATTTATTTTGAAAATCTGTCTATAGTGAGCCCAGATTGGCCAAATTCATGAATGCTTTCTTCACTTTCTTAATGAAAACAACTACTCGTTCTCTTTACTAAGTTTTGTTGCTCGTTACTTCAATATAAAAAAAATTTATTTAATCCCTCTAATCTGAAATATGCCTTATGTAATTCGTAAGATAAGCTTGTGATAGACAGTAGCTTGCTTTTCCTAAATTTAAGCTACAAATAATGATTTTTTTTTTCATTTCTGGAAACTTACACTACTATTAATATATATGTAAATTATATTACCGTGAATGTTCGATATTCGTGAATGTCGAGATTCACCGGTGATTGCCCGAAATACTTTTTTTTTCTCCTTGAATTTAGTTAAAACTGAAAAAAATATAAATGTTTTACTTTTATAACTTTAATAAATCAAACAATATTAACATTTTGATTGCTAAATATCAGTATATGTATATTGAACTGACAATGCACATTCATGTGTATTTTTTTTCAGTAAAGTGCAAATTATGTTCTGGCCTTGGGAAGGCATAGGGGTTTTGAGCCCAACTTATGTTAATTTCTGCTCGTTTTGAGTTTGACTAAGTTAATTATTGTAATTTCTGTTCGTTTTGGGTTTCATTTATTTATCGACGCTGATTTGTGGTAATTTCACACTTGGTATGTTATTTAATTTTGTTTTTACTCATTTTTGGCGAAATGGAGTTCATTACTTTTCTTTGCAAAACTTATTTTGTGCAAAAAGTTTTTTTAATTAATTTCTTTTCGTTTTATTTCGACATAGTCTTGTCAGAGAAAAGGAAAATAATACTTTAAATCTTTTCGTTTTTTTAAGAATTTATAGTTTGGCCTGCTATTTGAATGCTGGAAAAAAATTTTCAGCAATTTCTAACAACATACACCCTCTTAAAAATCTGGACACAAATAGTAGTGTTTAATTTAGTTTCATACCTCCTCTAGTTGACCTGAAATGGAAAACTTGATACTATTCGCAAAAAAATCTGTTTACTTTCTTTGATAGCTTGGATACACTTACGCTATTTTGATTTGGTTAACTTTTAAGAGCAGAAGCAGCCCCAAAAGTTTGAACATAATACCCTCAGTCGTTCTTGGGATACTTCTTGGGATTAGATGCCTTATTGGGAATTAGCATTAACACAGTGCATTTTGATTTAATCTTATCATTTAGTTTTTAAACATAAAATCAAATGGGAAGGTGGGCGTGGGATTAGTTTCCCTCCAATCACTTTCGACTAATAAAAAGGGCATCAGCCCTTTCTATTTTCAATCGAATGAGCCCTTTTCTAAGTACCTACGACAACTCCCTCGATACAAAGTGCCCTGGTCTAAACAACAACAACAACAATTAAATAATACATTATACCCACATCGATCTTTATAGTATTAATTAAAACAAAACTTTTCAAAAAATAAGCTTTTCAAAGAAAAGTAAAGGCCATTTTAAACTTAAGCTCAGCAGATACAAATAACTGTTAAAATTAAAACTCAAAACGACCAGAAATTACTATTAAAGAATAAATGAAACCCAAAACGAACAGAAATTAATTAAACAATCATAGCAAAAAACATACAACAAATAATAATATAAATGAATAAATAGATCTTAAAGCGAGTAATGCTTAGATTCAATAAGAAAATCAAGCTTAAAACGAAAACAAATATTTTGCTATTAAAGTATAAATGAAACTTAAAACGAACAGAAATTAAATAAACAATCAATGCGAACAAACATACAATATATATTAATGTAAATGAATAAATAAATAAATCTTAAAACGAGTGAAACTTAAATTGAATATGCAAATCATGTTTGAATCGAATATAAATAACTACAAACAAGAGTTTGGGTATCATGTCACTGCAGAAGCCTACAACCTACTGCGTCATTGGCGCTTTACTGAAAACAATTCTTTTAAATGTTTTCACTTTTGTAACTTTAAGAAATCAAAAATTAATTAAGATTTTAGGGAATAAATATCAGCACATGTATATTAAATTGACAATGCACATTTTTTTTCGGTAAACTCATTTGAATTTTTTTTCAGTAAAGTACAAATTATATTCTGGCTTTTAGAAAGCATAGGGGTTTTGAACCCTACTCACATTAATTTATGCTCGTTTTGAGTTTGACTCTAATATTTATTTTAATTTTTGTTCGTTTTGGGTTTCATTTATTTATTTATACTGATTGGGGTAGTTGTATGCTTGGTAGATTATATGATAGTCCGGACGCCAGGTGTTGAAAATGTGAACCATACCACGACGGAATGGGGCTGCTACGAGAATTAGCCTACCCTCCACCCCCTTAAGTGACCATGCGGATTCAAAAATACCAATGGCACTTGCTTGCGAGTGGTGGAACACTCCGAAACTTGACATTTTATCATATTTTGGTGTTTCATGCAAGAAAATGCATGTTCCACAAAGTTTGAGGTGCGGTTTTCCGCTCAAATAGAAATGCCTAGAAGCCATAGAATGTTTTCATAACAAACTAACACGATTAGTTACAAAAAATGGCAGAGTTAAAAAAAATGGCAAAACTATGAGTCTTGAACAGTCTTGGAAAGTGTAAACAAAATCAAATTGAATATTAGATATATAATGATATTAAGTGTTGACAGATCCATCAGTTCAAGATTTTTTTTCACTGTAATTTTTATTTTCATTTTCAATGCTGTAAGAACTGAAAAATAATAAATTTCTAATATGCGAGTAATTCGTTTTCAATGAAGCACCAATGACGCAGAAGGCTTTAGGTTTTTACAGTTAAAGAAGGGGGCAATATCCAAATTTTGATTGTAGTGAAACTATATTTGTCTTGACCAATCTTGAAAAGAACTAATAAATTAAACTGAATATTTGATGAATAATGATATTAATTGCTAAAGGCTCATCAGTTCAAAATTTTACTGTAATTTTAATATTTATTTTCAATATTAAGTACAAAAGAAAACATTGGTAATATAATTCGTTTTCAGTAAAGCGCCAATGACTCATTAGGTTTTAGACTTCTGCAGTGAGACGATACCCAAACTCTTGTTTGTAGTTCCTTTTATTAAATTCAAACTTTATTTGGATATTCAATTTAATTTTTAGTCGTGTTAAAATATATTTCTTTATTAACATTAATGTACATTTTGTGTTTTTTCGCAGTGATTGTTTATTTAATTTATGCTCTTTTTAGTTTTTATTTACAATTCAATAGAAAAATATTTGTTTTCGTTTTAAGCTTGATTTTCATATTCAATCTAGGTATTGCTCGCTTAAAAATCTATTTTTTCATTTATATTCTTGCGGGCTGTATGTTTTTTGACACGATTGTTTGTTGTTTTACGGCATATTTTTGATTTCATGTATTTTGGAATAGAATTGCCGGGTCGTGGTGTGTTGGAATATTTACAGGGAGATGTATCTCCATAGCTTTATTTTGAAAATGACATTAATTTTCTTTGTAAAAAATATTTTTCTTAAACTTTTTTTTAATTAATTTTTGTTCGTTTTTGATTGCAAAAAGTTTCTAAGTTTTTATGGCATGGGGGGGGGGGGGTGCTTACTGTCCGATTATTCTTGACTTTAAAAAACGGATCTAGAATTTTCAATTTAAATCGAATGAGGTTTTTTTCAAAATCTATACGATTACCTCTTAGATAAAAACCTTATATATGAACAATAGACAGCTTGCATAACTTTTGGACAGCGATTGACAACAATGTATGGATTGAAAAAATAGCATCCGATAAGGGGGTTTAGACCATTTCACTTGCTGACACAAAGGGATCACGACTGTTTGGAATTGAACTTAATAGGATTTTGTGTGCCAAAGCAATTTTTCATCTATCACAGAGTATGTATTTTAACCTTATAATTGGATAATTATAATAGATTTCCTATGTGTTCTTCCCATATAAAACCCCTTCCCATAAGTTATAAACCCCCCTTGATAAGATGCACCCCAGGGCATAACTTAAAACGCCTACCCCTGGGCCCTGGTGGGTTGTGCCGACACCGGAGTTTTTTGTTATCAGAACTTTAAACTATTTTAACAAAATGTCTATCTCAAAATTTTTATCTGATGCATTTAGGGCGTGGACGAGGGAGAGGGGCTAGTTGCCCTTCAATCTCTTTTGACTTTTAAAAAGTGAACAAGAACTTTCAATTTTCAATCAAATGAGCCCTCTTTAAAGTTTATACGAGTATCCCTACCATAAGAAATAACATGAAGGATTCGGAGAATCCTTAAATTACAACCCTTGCCCTGAGGGCTTTGGGAGAGTTGCAATCCTCAAAGACCTAATTTCAAGAACTTAAAACTACGTTTAATAAAATGGCTGTCTTCAAATTTTGATTGTATGTGTTTGGGGAAAAGGTGGGCGTGAGAGGGGGGTTAGTTGCCCTCAAATCCCTTTCGGCTATTACAAAGGGCACTAGCCCTTGGAATTTCCAATTGAATGAGCCTTTTTTGAAGTTTCTACGACACCGCCTGAGGGTTGTGGGGGAGTGTCCTCCTCAAAAACATATTTTCTATCTGGAAATCAGCTACGCTGAACAAAATGGTTATCTAAAAATTATGATTGGATGTGTTTGGGAGAATGATGGGCGTGGGGGGGCTAGTTGCCCTCCAATCACTTTCGACTATTAAAAGGGGACTAGCCCTTTGAATTCCCAATTGAATGAGCATGTTTTGAAGTTTCTACGAGAACGCCTTCTTTAAAAACCTTCTATGCCCCCAGGGTATAACTTAAAACCCTTGCCCTGAGGGTTGTGGGGGAGTATCCACCTCAGAAACATATTTTCTATATGAAAATCAACTACGCTGAACAAAATGGCTATCTCAAAATTTTGATTGGATGTGGTTGGGTGAATGATGGGCGTGGGGGGGGGGGGCTAGTCGCCCTCCAATCACTTTCGACTATTAAAAAGGGCACTAGCACTCTCGATTTCCAATCCAATGAGCCCCTTTTGAAGCTTCTACGACGACCCCTTCCATATGAAGTGCCTCTGGGGAAAAAAATTAATAATAATAAATAATAAAACATTGGAGCCGTATGGCCTTTACTATAGGCACCGCTACAGCGCTGCCTCTGATTATTTTTTTTTTTCCCAGAGGTACTTCATACGGAAGGGGTCGTCGTAGAAACTTCAAAGGGGGCTCATTCGATTGGAAATCGATAGTGCTAGTGCCCTTTTTAATACTCGAAAATGATTGGAGGGCAACTAGCCCCTTCAATCATTAAAATGGGCACTACCTTTTTAATTACCAATCGAATGAGCCTTTTTTGAAGTTTCTACGACACCGCCTTCTGTAAAAACCTTATATGCCCCCAGGGCTTAACCTAAAACTCTTGCCCTGAGGGTTCTGGGGGATTGTCCTCCTCAAAAACTAATTGTCTATCTGAAAATCAACTACGCTCAACAAAATGGCTATCTCAAAATTTTGATTGGATGTGTTTGGGGATTTGATGGGCGTGGGGGGGAGACGGGGGCTAGTTACACTCCGATCACTTTTGACTATTAGAAAGGGCATTAGCCCTTTGATGTGCATTTGAATCAGCATGTTTTAAAGTTTCTATGACAATACCTTATTAAAGAACCATACACGCCCCAAGGGCATAACTTAAAACCTTTGCCCTGAGGGTTGTGGGGGAGTGTCCTCCTCAAAAACATATTGTGTGTTGGGAAATCAACTACGCTGAACAAAATGGCTATCTCAAAATTTTGATTGGATGTGTCCAATCCCTCCAATCATTTTTGATTATTAAAAAGGGCACCAGAACTCTCGATTTCCAATCGAATGAGCCCCTTTTGAAGCTTCTACGACGACCCCTTCCATATGAAGTGCCTCTGGAGGAAAAAAATAAAAATAATAATAAATAATAAAACATTGGAGCCGTATGGCCCTTACTATAGGCAACGCTACAGCGTTGCCTCTGAAAGGCCATACGGCTCCAATGTTTTATTATTAATTTATTTTTCACAGAGGCACATCATATGGAAGGGGTCGTCATAGAAAATTCAAAGGGGTCCCATTCGATTTGAAATCAAGTGTTATAATGCCCTTTTCAATAGTCGAAAATGATTGGAGGGCAACTAGCCCCCTCCCCATGCTCCTTATTCCACCCAACATATCCAATCAAAATTTTGAGATAGCCATTTTGTTCAGCGTAGCTGATTTCCAGATAGAAAATATATTTTAGAGGAGGATACTCCCCCACATCCCTCAGGGCAAAGGTTTTAATAAATGACCTGGGGGCATATAAGGTATTTATAGAAGGAGTTGTCTTAGAAACTTCAAAACAGGCTCATTCGATTGGAAATTAAAGAGCTAGTGCACTTTTTAATAGTCGAAAGTGATTGGAGTGTAACTAGCCCCCTCCCCCCCCCCCCACGCCCATCATTTCCCCAAACACAAAATTTTCAGATAGCAATTTTGTTCTGCGTCGTTGCTTTCCAGATAGAAAATATATTTTTGAGGAGGACACTCCCCCACAACCCCCAGGGCAAGGGTTTTAAGTTATGCCCTGGAACATTTAAGGTTTTTATAGAAGGCGTTGTCGTAGAAACTTCAAAACAGGCTCATTCGATTGGAAATTAAAGGGCTAGTGCCCTTTCTCATAGTCGAAATTGATTGGAGGGCAACTAGCCACCCCCCCCCCCCAAAGCCCATAATTCCCCCAAACACATCCAATCAAAATTTTGAGATAGCCATTTTGTTCAGCGTAATTGATTTCCATATATAAAATATGTTTTTGAGGAGGACACTCCCTCACAACCCTCAGGATAAGGGTTTTAAGTTATGCCCTGGGGGCATATAAGGTTTTTATAGAAGGCGTTGTCGTAGAAACTTAAAAACAGGCTCATTCGATTGGAAATTAAAGGGTTAGTGCCCTTTTTATTAGTCAAAAGTTATTGGAGTGTAACTAGCCCCCCCCCCCCCACGCCCATCATCCCCTCAAACACATTCAATCAAAATTTTTAGATAGCCATTTTGTTCAGCATAGTTGATTTTCAGATATAAAATATGTTTTTGAGGAGCACACTCCCCCACAACCCTCAGGGCAAGGGTTTTAAGTTATGCCCTGGGGGCATATAAGGTTTTTATAGAAGGCGTTGTCGTAGAAACTTCAAAACAGGCTCATTCGATTGGAAATTAAAGGGCTAGTGCCCTTTTTAATAGTCTAAAATGATTGGAGGGCAAATAGCCCCCCCTCCCCACGCCCATCATTCCTCCAAACATATCCAATCAAAATTTTCAGATAGCCATTTTGTTCAGCGTAATCGATTTCCAGATAGAAAATATATTTTTGAGGACGACACTCCCCCACAACCCTCAGGGCAAGGGTTTTAAGTTATGCCCTGGGGGTATATAATGTTTTTATAGAAAGCGTGGTCGTAGAAACTTCAAAATTAGCCTACCCTCCACCCCCTAAATTGACCATGCGAATGCAAAAATACCAATGGCACTTGCTTGCGAGTGGTGGAACACTCCGAAACTTAACATTTTACTATATTTTGGTGTTTCATGCAAGAAAATGCATGTTCCACAAAGTTTGAGGCGCAGTTTTCCGCTCAAATAGAAATGTCTAGAAGCAATAGAATGTTTTCATAACAAACTAACACGATTAGTTACAAAAATGGCAGAGTTAAAAGAAATGGCAAAACTATATGAGTCTTGAACAGTCTTGGAAAGTATAAACAAAATCAAATTGAATATTAGATATATAATGATATTAATTGTCGAAAGATCTGTCAGTTCAAGATTTTTTTCACTGTAATTTTCATTTTCATTTTCAATGCTGTAAGAACTGAAAATAATAAATTTGTAATATACGAGTGATTCGTTTTCAGGGAAGCACCAATGACGCAGAAGGCTTTAGGTTTTTACAGTTAAAGAAGGGGGCAGTATCCAAATTTTGCTTGTTGTGAAACTATATTTGTCTTGACCCATCTTAAAAAGAACTAATAAATTAAACTGAATATTTGATGCATAATGATATTAATTGATAAAAGCTCATCAGTTCAAAATTTTACTGTAATTTTAATATTTATTTTCAATATTAAGTACAAAGAAAACATTTGTAATATAATTCGTTTTCAGTAAAGCGCCAATGACGCATTAGGTTTTAGGCTTCTGCAGTGAGACGATACCCAAACTCTTGTTTGTAGTTATTTCATTCGATTCAAACTTGATTTGCATATTCAATTTAAGTTTCACTCGTTTTAAGATTTATCTATTCATTTACATTAATATATATTGTATGTTTGTTCGCATTGATTGTTTATTTAATTTCTGTTTGTTTTAAGTTTCATTTATACTTTAATAGCAAAATATTTGTTTTCGTTTTAAGCTTGATTTTCATATTCAAGCATTACTCACTTTAGGATCTATTTATTCATTTATATTATTACTTGTTGTATGTTTTTTGCTATGATTGTTTATTTAATTTCTGTTCGTTTTGGGTTTCATTTATTCTTTAATAGTAATTTCTGGTCGTTTTGAGTTTGAATTTTAACATGTATTTGTATCTCCTGAGCTTAAGTTTAAAATGGCCTTTACTTTTCTTTTAAGGACTTATTTTTCGGAAAGTTTTTTTTTAATTAATACTATCAAAATGTCAAGCCTTTCAACTACTTTCGACTATTAAAAAGGGCACTAGGCCTTTTGATTTCCAATCGAAAGAGCCCTTTTTGAGTTTCTACGACAACACTTCCTATATACACCTTATATGCCCCCCCGGCATAAATTACAACTCTTACCCTAAGGACTGTGAGGGTGGTTGTCATCCTCTAAGACCTAATTTCCAGTACTTTCAACTACGTTACACAAAATGGCTATCTCAAAATTTTGATTGGATGTGGTTGGGAAAAAGGTGGGCGTGAGAGGGGCGTTAGTCTTTCTCCAATCACTTTCAACTATTAAAAACGTTACTAGCCCTTTCAATTTCCAATCAAATGAGCCCCTTTGAAGTTCCTACGACAACGCTTTCAATAAAAACCTTATATGCCCTCAGTGCATAACTTTCAGCCCTCGGCCTGAGGGCTGGCGGTGGTTGTCATCCTCACAGACCTTATTTCCAGAACTTTCTACTACGTTGAACAAATTGGCTATCTCAAATTTTTGATTGGATGTGTTTGGGGGAATGGTGGGCGTGAGAGGGGGGTTAATTACCCTCCAATCACTTTCGACTATTAAAAAGAGCTCTAGCCCTCTCAATTTCCAATTGAATGAGACCCGTTTGAAGTTTTTACGACAACTCTATCATTAAAAACCTTATATGCCCCCGGGGCATAACTTACAACCTTTACCCTGGGGACTCAGGGGGGTTTGTCCTCCTTAATACATAATTTCCAGAACTTTCAACTACGTTGAACAAAATGGCTATCTCTAAACTTTGATTGAATGTGTTTGGGGAAATGGAGGGCGTGAGAGGGGGGTTAATTTCTCTTCACTCACTTTCGACTATTAAAAAGGGCAATTTCAATTTCCAATCAAATGCGCCCCTTTTGAAATTTCTGCAACAACTTTCTATATAAACCTTATATGCCTCCAGGGCATAACTTACAACCCTTGCACTGGAAGCTCTGATGGGGTTATCATCCTAAAAGACCTAATTTCCAGACCTTCCGTCTACGTTGAACAAAATACTACTACTACTACTAACTACTAACAGCTCATCGCAGCACCAAGCCGCCTGAGGCCAACACAGCTTCGCACGCTCCTTCTCCACCCCAATATATTCAAAGCCTCCCTTTTTACACCCGCCCACGAAGTTCCCATTTCCTTTAAATCTTTCTTTATGACGTCCTCCCAACCCAGGCGGGGACGACCTGCTTTCCGTTTAGCCCTAGATGGTTGGCCGAAAAGAACAATCTTCGGCAATCTGTCATCCTTCATCCGAGCAACATGCCCTAACAACCTCAACCTTTCTTTCATTATAGACCTAGAAAGTGGTATTGAACCACATTTTTCGTAAAGCCTATTGTTTGAAATACGGTCAGTCAGCCAGGTACCCAGAACAATCCTTAAGCAATTTCTCTGGAAAACATCTAGCAAATCTTCATCCGCTTTTCGGAGCGTCCATGCTTCAGAGCCATATTTGACCACTGTCATCACTGTAGCTTCTAAGATTCTAATCTTGGTTTGCAGACTTATCTTCCTATTCTTCCAGACTTTTTATAACTGTGAAAAAACACCCTGAGCCTTGGCTATTCTATTTTTAACATCTTCACTACTCCCACCATCTTTACTAATAATACTACCAAGGTAAGTGAAACTGCCCACCTGATCAATATTTTCATTACCCAACCTCACCTTTTCATCTTCACTTATTCCTAGCCTTAGTGACTTGGTCTTCCTAACATTAATTTTCAAACCAATACTAGCACCCTGAACTCGCAAAACCTCTAAAACTTCATTCATTTTGCTCACACTTTCATCTAGGATGCTTAAATCATCAGCATAATCCAAGTCCAGGAGACTTTTTCCTCACCATTTGATTCCGTGGTCTCCCATTGCCTTTCCTGTGCTCCTTAAAACAAAGTCCATCAAAATAATCCATATAAAGGGGGATAGAACACAACCCTGCTTAACTCCTGATTTAATACAAAACTAGCTGCTAACCTCATTTCCTACCTTAACCGCAGCAGTGTTATTCTCGTACATAGCACTAATCACTTTAATGTATTTGTCTGGTATACCATACAAGGATAAAACCTTTACTAAAGCTCCTCTATCAACAGAATCGAACGCTTGCTCATAATCTATAAAACTGAGGACCAAAGGTGTTTGAAAACTTAGGCACTTCTCAATTATTAACCTAAGAGTGAAAATTTGGTCAACACATCCTCTACCTTTTCTAACACCGCACTGCTCTTCTCTTAAAACTTTGTCTACGGCATCTCTCAGTCTAAAAAGTATCATATTACTAAGCAATTTGCTACCTACAGAGACCAGACTAATGCCTCGATAATTACCACACTCACTTTTATCACCTTTCTTATAAAGTGGCTTAATTAAGGTTTTCCTAAAATCATTAGGTACTTCCCCTTTTTCAAAAATCATATTCATAATCTCCAATAACTTATTTCTAGCCTCAGAGCCACCATATTTAAGAAACTCATTTACTACCCTATCAGCACCTGGAGCCTTATTATTCTTTAATCCTTTTAGTACTGTTTCTAATTCCTCCTCACAAAACAAATCTTCCTTCACATCCAAGGTATCACAAACTTTTTCATTTTCCTCTATATTTTTTCCTGCAACTCTATCTCGGTTAAGCAAATTCTCAAAATGTTCGGCCCATCTTGCTTTAGCTTTTGTCTTATCGCTAATTGCCACCCCATTCCTATCTTTAACTGGGACAAGTCCGGATTGACTACTACCTCTCAATTTGTTAACGTGCCAGTACAATATTTTACTATTATGCCGTCTAGCTGCATCTTCTAAATCCTCGGCAATTTTAAATGGATATCTCAAAATTTTGATTGGATGTGTTTGGGGAAATGGTGGGCGTGAGAAGAGGGTTATTTTCCCTTCAATCACTTTCGACTATTAAAATGGCACTAGCCCTTTCAATTTTCAATTGAATGAGCCCTTTTGGATGTTTTTACAACATTGCTTTCAATAAAAACCTAAAATGTGCCCACGTCATTACTTGGAACCCTTACCCGCAGGGTTTGGGGGGGGGGATGCGTCGTCATCCTTTAATACCTAATTTCCAAAAATTTCAACTGCGTTGAATAAAATGGCTATCTAAAAATTTCGATTGGATGTGTTTGGGGAAAAGGTGGGCGTGAGAGGGGGGTTAGTTTCTCCCAAATCACTTTCGACTATTAAAAAGGGCACTAGACCTTTGAATTTCCAATCGAATGAGCCCTTTTTCAAGTTTCTAAGACAAACATTTCAATACAAACCTTATATGCCCCCAGGGTATAACTTCCTGAACTTTAAACTTCGTGGAACAAAATTGCTATCAAAAAATTTTGATTGGATATGATTTGGTAAAAGGGGTGTTCCGCACTGGGCTTAGTGGCCGTGCAAACACAATTGACTATTCAAAATGACACTGGTTATTCCGATTCCCCATCAAATGAGCCGTCTGAGAAGTTTTTACGTCGACTCGTCCGGTAAAAACCATCTTTGCCCCCAGGGCATAACTTATAACCCTTGCCCCGAGTGATGTGTGTGAGTGTCCTCCTCAAACATATTTTCTATCTGGAAATCCACAACACTGAACAAAATGGCTATCTAAAAATTTTGATTGGATGTGTTTGGGGAAAAGGTGGGCGAGAGAGGGGGGCTAGTTGCCCTCAAATCGCTCTCGACTATTAAAAAGGGAAGTAGACCTTTGAATTTCCAATCGAATAAGCCCCTTTTCTACGACAAAGTTTCTACGACAAAGATTTCAATAAAAACTTATATGCCCCCAGGGCATGACTTATAACCCTTGATCTGAAGACTGGGGGGGGGGGGGAGTGTCCTGCTCAAAGGTATAACTTCCTGAAATTTAAACTGCGTGGAACAAAATGGCTATCTCAAAATTTTGATTAGACATGTTTGGGGAAATGCTGGAAGTGGAAAGGATGTTAGCTGCATTTCAGTCACTTTCGACTATTAATAAGGGAACTAGCCATTTCAATTTCCAACCGAATGAGCCTTTTTTGAAGTTTTTACGACAACGCGTTCTATAAAAACTTTATATGCCCCCAGGGCATAACTTACAACCCTTGTCCCGAGGGCTGTGAGGGGGTTGTCATCCTCAAAGAATTAATTTCCAGAACTTAAAACTACGTTGAACAAAATGGCTATCTCAAAATTTTGATTGGATATGTTTGGGGAAAAGGTAGGCGTGAGAGGGGGGGGGTTAGTTACCGTTTAATCACTGTCAACTATTAAAAAGGGCACTAGCCCTTTGAATTTCCAATCGAATGAGCCTTTTTTGAAGTTTCTACGACAACACCTTCTATAAAAACCTTACATGCCCCCAGGGCATAACTTAAAACCCTTGCCCTGAGAGTTGTGGGGGAGTGTCCTCCTCAAAAACATATTTTCTATCTGAAAATCAACTATGCTGAACAAAGAGGCTATCTCAAAATTCTGATTGGATATGTTTGGGGGAATGATGAGTGTGTGTGGGGGAGGGGCTAGTTTCCCTCCAATCACTTTCGACTATTAAAAAGGGGACTAGCCCTTTGAATTTCAAATGGAATGAGCCTTTCTTGAAGTTTCTACGACAACGCCTTCTATAAAAACCTTATATGCCCCCAAGGCATAACTTAAAACCCTTGCCCCGAGGGTTGTAGGGGAGTGTCCTCCTCAAAAACATATTTTCTATCTGGAAATCAACTACGCTGAACAAAATAGCTTAAAAAGGGTACTAGCCGTTTGAATTTCCAATCGAATGAGCCCTTTTGAAGTTTCTACGACAAGGCTTTCAATTAAAACTTTATATGCCCCCAGGGCATAACTTAAAACCCTTGCACTAAGGGCTCTGAGGGGGTTATCATCATAAAAGACAAAATTTCCAGAATATTCAACAACTTTGAACTTAATGGATATCTCAAATTTGAATTCGATATGTTTGGGGAAATGGTTGGCGTGAGAGGGGCGTTAGTGGCTATCCAATCACTTTCAACTATTGAACAAGGCACTAGTCCTTTCAATTCCCAATCTAATGAGCCCTTTTGAAGTTTCTACGACAACACTTTCAATAAAAACCTTATATGCCCCCAGGGCATAACTGATAATCCTTGCCCTGAGGGTTGTGGGGGAGTGTCCTCCTCAAAAATATGTTTTCTATCGGGAAAT
The DNA here is from genome assembly GCF_049724085.1 of Artemia sp. Qi Xiang Cuo. Lineage (NCBI taxonomy): Eukaryota > Metazoa > Arthropoda > Branchiopoda > Anostraca > Artemiidae > Artemia > Artemia sp. Qi Xiang Cuo. The sequence continues at coordinate 73,660,148 of NC_142798.1, forward strand.
AAACTACCCTGAACAAAATGGCTATCTCAAAGATTTTATTTGATGTGGTTGGGGGAATGATGGGTGTGGGGGGGGGCTAGTTGCACTCCAATCACTTTCGACTATTAAAAAGGGCACTAGCCCTTTGAATTTCCAGTCGAATGAGCTTTTATTGAAGTTTCTACGGCAACGCCTTCTTTAAAAACCTTATATACCCCAGGGCATAACTTATAATCCTTGCCCTGAGGGTTGTGGGGGAGTATCCTCCTCAAAGATATGTTTTCTATCTGGAAATTAACTACGCTGAACAAAATGGATATCTCAAAATGTTTATTGGATGTGCTTAGAGAAATGATGGGCGTGGGGGGGGGGGGGCTAGTTGCCCTCCAACCACTTTCGACTACTAAAAAGGGCTCTTTGAATTTCCAATCGAATGAGCATTTTTTGAAGTTTCTACGACAATGCCTTCTATAAAAACCTTATATGCCCCCAGGGCATAATTTGAAACCCTTGCCCTGAGGATTGTGGGGGAGTGTCCTCCTCAAAAACATGTTTTCTATCTGGAAATTAACTACACTGAACATAATGGTTATCTCAAAATTTTAATTGGATATGTTTGGGGAAATGATGGGCGTGGGGGGGTAGTTGCCCTCCAATCACTTTCGACTAATAAAAATGGCACTAGCCACTCCAATTTCCAATCGAATGAGCCCTTTTCAAAGTTTCTAAGACAACTCCTTCGATACGAAGTACCCGGGTATGGAGAACCAAAAAAACTTTCAACTACTGTGAACAAAATGGATATCTAAAAATTTTAATTCGATTTGTTTGGGAAAATGGTGGGCGTGAGAGGGGCGTTAATCGCTATCCAATCACTTTCGACTATTAAAAAATGCACTAGCCCTTTCAGTTTCAAATTGAATGAGCCCTTTTGAAGTTTCTACGACAACGCTTTCAATAAAAACTTTATATTACCCCAGGGCATAACTTACAACCCTTACCCTGAGGGCTGTGGGGGGAGGGGTTGTCATCCGTAAACACCAAATTTCCAAAACTTTCAACTACGTTGAATAAAATGGCTATCTAAAAATTTTGATTGGATGTTTTTGGGGAAAAGGTGGGCGTGAGAGGGGGGTTAGTTCCCCTCAAATCATTTTCGACTTTTAAAAAGCGTTCTAGCCCCGTGAATTTCAAATCGAATGAAAAATTTTTCAAGTTTCTACGACAAAGACTTCAATAAAAATCTTATATGCACCCAAGGCATAGCCTGTATCCCTTAACCTGAGGGTCGCTGGGGAGTTTACTCCTCAAAAAAATATTTTCTTTCTGGAAATCAACTACGCAGAACAAAATGGCTACCTCAAAATTTTTATTGGATGTGTTTGGGGGAATGGTGGGTGTGGGGGGGGGCTAGGTGCCCTTCAATCATTTTTGACTATTAAAAAGGGCAGTAGCCCTTTGAATTTCCAGTCGAATGAGCTTTTATTGAAGTTTCTACGGCAACGCCTTCTTTAAAAACCTTATATACCCCCAGGGCATAAGCTAAAACCCTTGGCCTGAGGGATGTGGGGGAGTGTCCTCCTCAAAAACACGTTTTCTATCTGGAAATCGACTACGCTGATCAAAATGGCTATCTCAAAATTATTATTGGATGTGTTTTGGGGAATGAAGGGTGTGGGGGGGGGGGGGCTAGTTGCCCTCCAATAACTTTCGACTATTAAAAAGGGTACTAGCCCTTTGAATTTCCAATCGAAAAAGCCTGATTTGAATTTTCTACGACAACACCTTCTATAAAAACCTTATATGCCCCCAAGCCATAACTTAAAACCCTTGCCCTGATGGTTGTGGGGGAGTGTCCTCCTCAAAAACACATTTTCTATCTGGAAATCAATTACGCTGAACAAAATGGCTATCTCATAATTTTGATTGGATGTTTTTGGGGAATGATGGTTGTGGGTGGGGGGGGCCTAAATGCCCTCCAATCACTTTCGACTATTCAAAAGGATACTAACCCTTTGAATTTCCAATCGAATGAGCCTGTTTTGAAGTTTCTACGGCAACGCCTTCTATAAAAACCTTATGTGCCCCCAGGCCATAACTTAAAACCCTTGCCCTGACGGTTGTGAGGGAGTACCCTCCTCAAAAACATATTTTCTATCTGGAAATTAACTAGCCTACGCTGAACGAAATGGCTATCTCAAAATTTTGTTTGGATGTGTTTGGGGGAATGATGGGCGTGGGGGGGCTTTTTGCCCTCCAATAACTTGCGACTATTAAAAAGGGCACTAGCCCTTTGAATTTACAATCGAATGAGCCTGTTTTGAAGTTTCTACGACAACGCCTTCTATAAAAACCTTATATGCCCCCAGGGCATAACTTAAAACCCTTGATCAGAGGGTTGTGGGGGAGTGTCCTCCTCAAAAACATATTTTCTATCTAGAAGTCAAATACGCTAAACAAAATGACTATCTCAAAATTTTTATTGGATGTGGTTGGGGGAATGATGGGCGTGGGGGGGGGGGCTAGTTGCCTTCCAATCACTTTCGACTATTAAAAAGCGTACTAGCTCTTTGAATTTATAATCGAATGAGCCTGTTTTAAAGTTTCTTCGACAACGCCTTCTATAAAAACCTTATATGGCCCCAGGGCATAACTTAAAACCCTTGTCCTGAGGATTGTGGGGGAGTGTCCTCCTCAAAAACATATTTTCTATCTGGAAATCATATACGCTGAATAAAATGACTATCTAAAAATTTTGATTAGATGTATTGTGGGGAAGTAGGGACGTGGGGGGGCTGGGGGCCCTCCAACCAGCCTTAACTATTAAAAAGAGCACTAGTCACACCAGTTTCCAATCGAGTCAACCCTTTTTGAACTTACTGAGACAACTCTGTTAATAAGCAGTTCTTGGGTCTAGAGAAAAAAAACAACACATTGTGCCCACATCGTTCTTTACTTAGGCAGCGCTAGTGCGCTGCCTATGGTAAAAGTGAAAACATTTGAAAGAATTTTTCACTAAAGTACAAATTATATATTTGTTCAACTACGTTGAACAAAATGGCTATCTGAAAATTTTTATTGGATGTGTTTGGGGAAATGGTGAGCGTGGGACGGGGGTTAGTTATCCTCCAATCACTTTTGACTATTAAAAAGGGCACCAGCCCTCTCAGTTTCCAATTGAATGAGCCCCTTTTGAAGTTTCTACGACAACGCTATCTATAAAAACCTTATATGCACCAAGGGCATAACTTACAATCTTTGCTCTCGGGGGTTTGTCATCCTCAAATACATAATTTCCAGAACTTTCAACTACTTTGATCAAAATTGCTATCTCAAAGCTTTGATTGAATGTGTTTGGGGAAATGGTGGGCGTGAGAGGGGGGTTAGTTGCTCCCCATTCACTTTCGCGCATTAAAAAGGGCACTAGCCCTTTAAATTTGCAATCAAATGAGCCCTTTTTGAAGTTTCTGCAACAACCATATATGATTCCAGGACATAACTTACAACCCTTGCCCTGAGGGTTGTGGGGGGGGGGGTTCCTCCTCAAAGACCTAATTTTTAGAACTTTCAACTATGTTGAACAAAATGAATATCTCAAAATTTCGACTGTATGTGTCAGGGGAAATGGTGGGCGTGAGAGGGGGGTTAGTTGTTCTTCAATCACCTTAGAGTATTAAAAAGGGCTCTAGCCCTTTCAATTTCAAATCGAATGAGCCCTTTTTGAAGTTTCTAAGACAACTCCTGTAAAAACTTCATATGCCACCAGAGCACAACTTACAACCCTTGCCCTGAGGGCTGTGGTGGGGGGAGGGGGGGGTTGTCATCCTCAAAGACCTAATTTTCAGAACTTTCAACTACGTTTGAAAAAAAAATGGATATCTCAAAATTTTGATTGTATATGTTTGGGGAAATAAAGGGCATGAGAGGGGGGCTAGTAGCCCTCCAATTACTTTCGACTATTAAAAAGGGCACTAGCCATTTCAATTTTCAATCAAATAAGCCCTTTTTTAAGTTTTTACGACACCACTTTCTATAAAAACCTTATATGCCACTTGGGCATAACTTACAACCCGTGCCCTGAGGGCGGTGTGGGGGGGAGCGGGGGGTTCCATCCTTAGAGACCTAATTTCCAAAACTTCCAAGTACTTTGAACAAAATGGCTATCTAAAAAATTTGATTGGATGTGTTTGGGGAAAAGGTGGGCGTGAGAGGAGGGTAGTTGCCCTCTAACCACTTTCAACTATTAGAAAGAACACTAGCCCTTTGGATTTCCAATCGAATGAGTTCTTTTTTTCTACGACAGAGTTTTCAATGAAAACCTTATATGTCCCCAGTGCATGACTGATAACCGTGGCTCTGAAGACTGTATGTGAAGTGTCCTGATCAAAGATATAATTTCCAAAACTGTTAACTATATTGAACAAAATGGCTGTCTCAAAATTTCGATTGGATATATCTTGGGAAATGTTGGGCATGGAAGGGGTGTTAGTTACCTTCCAATCACTTTCGACTATTAAAAAGGGCACTAGCCATTCCAATTTCCAATCGAATGAGCCTATTTTGAAGTTTCTACGACAACACTTTCTATGAAAATCTTATATGGCGTAACTTACAGGGCGTAACTTACAACCCAGGGCGTAACTTACAACCCTTGCCCTGAGGGTTGTGGGGGGCTTGTCATCCTCAAAGACCTAATTTTCAGAGATTTCAAGTAAGTTGAACAAAATGGCTATCTCAAAATTTTGATTGGATGTGTTTTGGGAAGAAGTGGGCGTGAGAGGGGGGTTAGTTGCCCTCCAATCACTTTTTCTAATTCACTCGACTATTAAAAAGGGCACTAGCCCTTCAAATTTCCAATCGAATGAGCTCTTTTTGAAATTTCTACGACAATACTTTCTATAAAAGCTTATATGCCCCCAGAGCATAACTTACAACCCTTGTCCTGAGGGTTGTGTTCTCCTAAAAAACATAATTTCTTTCAGGAAATGAACTACGCTGAACAAAATGGCTATCTCAAAATTTTGATTGGATGTGTTTGGGGAAATAGTGGGCGTAGAAGGGGTGTTAGTTGCCTTCCAATCACTTTCGACTATTAAAAAGGGCACAAGCCACTCCAATTTCCAGTCGATTGAGCCCTTTTTGAAGTTTCTACGACAACTCGTCCAATACGAAGTGCCCTGGTCTAAGGAAAAAAATTAATACATTGTGCTATCATCGTTATTTACTTAGGCAGCGCATATGATGTAAATAACCTTCTAGAAATTAAATAAATCTCAGTCTTTTAAAAAGAGGAACAGCAATTCTGTGACTTCTACAGCAATTTTCCTTGCATTGAGGCATAAGCAGAGGAGCATGGGCGAGGGGGTATTATTTAAAAATATCACTTGATATTTTATTTGTTCAAATTAGCCCCATCTCTATGATCTATGACCACTGGCTTGATATGATCATTCCCAATAAAAGTAAAAAGGAAAACAAGTGACATCAATAACAATATTTTGATTATCTCCTGTTACTAGAGGTGGGGGGCTATACAAATCCAGCTCAGGGTTTTCGAAAATCGTGGTTAGAATATGTTGTTTTATTTGGATTGGACATTTCTGAGGTTTCCCAGACTTTAATTAGAATAAAAAAATTCTTGCAATTACAAATTATTGATTAAATAAGCTTCTTTTTCTTTCTTTTTTTTTGTAAAAACAGGGTTTGAAGGGAAAAAATTGTCACTTGGCAGTTTCTTCAAAAACACAAAATTCAAGTTTCTTCTACTATGGGCCGTCGTTCACTTTTTACTAGCTTGGTAACTACTGCTGCAACCATGATAGGATATCATCAGCAGATTACTTCAGATTCAACATCCATTTCGTCCCTATTACAAACAATTATAAGATATTAAAATAAATTTGACCTTTCAAAAAGAAATGAGAGGAAAACTAGTGTTTTCAATCAGTTCGTGGTACCGAGCTGTAAGTAAGGAGCGATGTAGCTCAATAGTAACCGAAATTCTAAAAAACAGAGCCTTGATGACAATAGATACATCAAAAGAATCTAATTTTAATGCTTATTCAAAGTAAGTAAGATTCATCGAATTCAATGGCACCCATCGAAAGTTACGAGCCTGAAAAAAATTGCGCAATTTTTGAAAAAGGGGGGTAACACCCCCACAACATCAAGTGATCTGAATGAAAATCACACCATCAGATTCAGAAGACCGGAAAACCCTACTGGAGAGGTTTCAAACTCCTATGTTCAAAAATGTGAAATTTTGCCAGAAGAAAGATCATGGATGCGCGTTATTTGTTGTTTTTTTTTTCACCAGGAGTTATCGTATCGAACCAGTAATCGTAGAAGATCGATCAGAAATCAAAATTTCTAGTGCCCTTTTTAAGTGACCAAAAATATTAGAGGGCAGCTAGCCCCCCTCCCCTGCTCATTTTTCCTCAAAGTCCCCCGATTAACATATTGAGATAGCCATTTTTTTTAGCTTAGTCGATAAATATAACAACTGTGAGAATGATTTAACTCCCTATAGTACCCAGGGAAAGGGCTTCAAGTTACGAACTTGCCCATTATTTGCATATAATATTGATTATTGGAAAGTATACAGAAGTTTTCATGGGGGAAAGTTCTGGCGAGGGAGGGGGCGGAGTTACGTGGGAGAATCATTCCACGGAAGAATTTTTCATGAGGAAGTTTTCCATGGAGGGCGAGTCGGATTTCTAAGCATTATTTAAAAAAACAAGTTTTTTTGTAACTAAGTAAGGAGAAATATTAAAACATAAAACGGACAAAAACTATAACACATACGAGGGGGTTCGGCCCTCTTCAATACCTCGCTCTTTAAGCTAGTATTTTTAATGAAATTTTAAAAGAGCTTTTAATTCTAACTAAACCGCCTTTGTGATTCAGGCGTCATTCTTCTGTCCTTTTAAGTTTTAATAATGCTCCTTATTTTAGTTGAAAAAAACTTGTTATTTCATTTAAAGATATATAGATTCCTCTAAATTGAATAAATGAAATGCGTCTTTGGTCAAGTCCTGTATTTAACCCACTTAATCCAAGTACTAAGGACTGTGGACAGTGATAACGGCAACGAAGGGCAAGCTAGAAAAACTAGTCCACCACGCTAAAATAGAATAGGATCTATCACGAACCAACCCACTTTCTAAAATTTTATCGACACATTATTAAAAGTCGTAACGTGATCTTACGATGCAAGTTAAGCTTGCAACATGAAAATTCTGTAAATATTTCAGACGGAACACCATTATACCGTTCCTGTACCATATGGTGTATTGAATTTTTTTTTATAGAAAATAAGCCGAATTTATTTTGAAGCTCCTGTTTGAGTATCTAATCACTGTTTGTGTGCACGAGTCTTAAAAGGTGGCGCAAACAGGAGGATTTCACAATTTTCAGAATCTTCAACTGAGCAGTACGCAAATTAGTCATCGTAGAGGCCTGGACTGTTTCTTTGCACCTGAACTCCTACTGAAGAGGGTCGAGACTACTATTTTCACTCCAGTTTCGAACCTGACGATAAACACGCAGCGAGTAAAACTTTCCAGGTGCACGTATGGGTGGTACTTCTACAGGATGCACAAGTTTTGAGGATGCTAAGTCGTACTTTTAGAAGATTAAATAAAAAAAACAAGTTTTTTAAACTGAAAGTAAGGAGCGACATTAAAACGAACAGAAATTATTCCGTATATGAAAGGGGCTGTCCCCTCCTCAACCCCTCGCTCTTTCCGCTAAAGTTTTTTATTGTTTAACAAAAATAGAGTTGTGAGAAAGTCAAACGTTAGCGTAAAGAGCGAGGCGTTGTGGAGGGGACAGCCCCTTTCATATACGAAATAATTTCTGTTCGTTTTAAGTTTTAATGTCGCTCCTTAGTTTCAGTTTAAAAAACTTGTTTTTTCATTTAATTTCTGATCGTTTTTTAGTTAATGCAGCTTTTATTTTGGCTCACCGTCATTGAATAAGAAATCAAAATTTGCATAAAAATTTTACTTTTCTTTTGCTAAATGGCTGTCTAAATTTGGTTCTCACGTAATTCACAAATTAACTTACGTAACGAACTTCTATATTCTTATATTTTTCTTCTGGCAGAAAGTACAAAGTTGCAGATTTTTGCAGATGAGCTTGAAACCTATGTAACAGGGTTTTCTGATACGCTGAATCTGACGGTGTGATTTTAATTAAAATTCTTTCTCTTGTAGAGGATGATTCCCCCCTCTTTAAACAATCAGGTAAATTTTCTCAGGCTTGTAGCCTGTGATGAATAATACTAAACTTAATAAAATTTATATATTTAGAATCAGCATTATAAGCCCATTCTTTTGATACATTTATTGACATCAAAATTCTGTTTTTACAAGTTTCGATTACTATTGAGCCGTATCGATTGTTTTTTTATTACGTATATGAGGGGGTTCTCCCCTTAGTCAATGCCACGCTCTTTGCGTTAATAGTTAAAATTTTGTTTAATTCACAAACCCCTGAATCACAAAGGCCGTTTAATTAGAATAGATAGCTCCTTTGAAAGCACTAAAAAAAAAACTGTAGCGTAAAGAGCGAGGTATTGACTTGGGGGCGAACCCCCTCATATACGTAATAATTTCTGTTCGTTTTAAGTTCTAATGTTGCTTCTTACTTTCAGTTGCAAAAACTTGTTATTTAATTTCTGATCGTTTTTTAAATAATGCTTGGAAATCCGGCACCCCCTTCATAGAAATGTCCCTTACCCCAAAGAAACATCCTCCATGGAAAGATTCTCCCAAGTAACCCCCTCCTCCAGCCCCCCTCCACCAGAAAAAAATCCTTCCTGAAAATGTCTGTATACTTCCTAATAACCAATACAAAATGTAAGCAATGGGCAGTTCATAACTTACAGGCCTTCCCCTGGGAACTATGGGTGATTAAGTCATCCTAAAAAACATATTTATAAGATTGTCGACTATGCTGAACAAAATGGCTATCTCAAAATTTTAATTGGGTGACTTTATGAAAAAATGAGCGTAGGAGGGGGCTTAGTTGCCCTCCATTTTTTTTGGTCACTTAAAAAGGCCACTAGAACTTTTAATTTCCGTTCCAATGAGCTCTGCTACGATATTCTAGGACTACATGGTCAATACGATTACCCCTGGAAAAAAAAATAAAAAAATACACGCATCCGTGATCTTTCTTCTGGCAAAAAATGGAAAATTCCACATTTTTGTAGATAGGAGCTTGAAACTTCTACAGTAGGGTTCTCTGATACGCTGAATATGATAGTGTGATTTTCATTAAGGTTCTATAACTTTTAGGGACTCTTTCCTCTTTTTTTCAAAAATCAGCCAAATTTTCTCAGGCACGTAACTTTTGATGGGTTAGACTAAACTTGATGAAACTTATATATTTGAAATCAGAATTAAAATCTGATTCTTTTCATGTATCTATTGATATCAAAATTCCGTTTTTTAGAGTTTCGGTTACCATTGAGCCAGGTCGCTCCTTACTTACAGTTCGTTACCACGAACTGTTTGATACGATAGCAAGCTGAGTTTAGGTCTTCATTCTTGTCACCACAGATGGATAACGAAGCATGTTCTCCGGCCTTAATCTCATTCTTTGTCCCCATCTTCAAGAAAACGAGATTTTTCGGAATGCATTTTTCTTCTCAAGGATGCTTATGCAGCCATATAGCGAATATGGCGTTTAAAAATATATAGCGAATATGGCTTTTTTATCACGCGTGTCCCCTGACCTTGATATACATAGTACCTTTTGATTCTGTCCAGTCCTTTACTTACCATTCCCTGAAAGTTCCTATTTTGCATCATTGTATGTTATAGAAACGCCCTTTTAACAATCTATGTGCACAAAATATGGTGCAAATGTCCCTTTTTACGACCTGTATGCACACAACTTTGTATCTTGGATGTTCTTTGGACACTACGCTCTTTTTAACAATCTCTACACGCCTAGTATATCCTTAGCCGTTCCCGAGACATTGCAGATACGACCCTTTGACACCCTGAAAGCGCAGTTTTTTTTTATTGATCTCGACATGCAATGTAAGTCTTACCTCAATACCTTTAGTCATTACTGAAATATTATAGATACACCCCTTTGACAACCATGACGTACACAGTGCCTTCTGATGTAGTTCGGCATTCCATGAAAGTTTTAAGTTATACCCTTAGCCGTTCTTGAGGTACTGCAGGTAAGTCCCTATAACCACATGGATGCATAAAGTGTCTTTTGATATAGTTCTATGTCCCCCCTCAAATATACCTGAAAGTATCAAGTCATTCTCTTACCTGTTCCTTATACATCCTTAGGATCAAATTGATGCACAAAGTATAATTTTATCCAGTTCCAACGACCTCCTGAAAATTCAACTTAATATCGTTAGATGTTGATCAGGATATTATCCTTAGCCAAAATATTGCAGATAGACCCCTTTAACAACTCTGATGCGCATAGTTTAATGGTTTACTTCTAAATCCTATGAACATACTCTGAAAGTTCCAACTCAGTGTCCTTGACCATTCCTGAAACATTAAAGGTACGATTTTTTGAAAACCAGGATCCACACAGCGTCATCGATTGAGCTTAACATTTCCTAGACATTCCAGATATGCCTTCTTGAAAACCAAGATGCGCATGGTAACTTTTAAATATTGAAACACCCTTCCTCTCCCACCCCGAGATTCTTTGAAAGTTTTAAATCAATTCCCTGACTGTTCCTGAGATATTGCAGGTACGAGTTTTTAACAGCGTGGAAATAACAGGCAAAACAATTGTCAATATGGTGCCTGCGCAAAATCTCAGGGCAATTTCTTTAACATTTTCTGAAAGCTTCAAGTCAACACCCACACCCTTTTCCGAGGTATTGCAGATACTTCCTTTTGACAACCTCGCTGCGGACATAGTCTTTTGGTTAAGTTTAACATCCCTTGAATGTTGAATATCCCCTATCTTAGTTCTGCCCTAGCATGGATGATTGACTGTCATTCAACAAGTGAAATTACATAATTTTTTTATAATTCTGAAAAACACTTATGCCAACTTTGCCTCTCACTCAGACTATGTCTTGGCTTTTTCTCCAATTAGCCATGGCATGACTGTCCACCAAGTTGATTTTAATCAATTACCAATTGGGCAATGTTCCGTATTGCCCTGAGATTTTGCGCAGGCACCATATTGACAATTGTTTTGCCTGTTATTTCAAGCAAATTTATGGTCCTATGTCAATTTTAAATTCTTGGTCAACCTTCTTAAGACCATAGGCGGGTGTGCCTTGTTTGCCTCTTTTTTAAATTCTTGATCAGCATGCCTAAGACTCTAGGCAGGCATGCCTTTCCAAAAACTAACCTGACAAGTATGTGTCCAATAAGAGTCATTCATACTCCTGCCATTTACCCGTGCCCCAGCCATTTAAACATTTGCCTCTCAATTACTTGGACTATCTGTCTTGGCTTTTCTCTGTCTACAATTACCCAGCGTCTTGATGCAACCTATTGCAAAATACTTGATAACTTCAATTACATATTTTTACTATGTAATTGTCTATGTCTTGGGTTTTTCTCCAATTAGCCATGGCATGACTGTCCACCAAGTTGATTTTATTCAATTACCAATTGGGCAATGTTCCGTATTGCCCTGAGATGTTCCTGAGATTTTGCGCAGGCACCATATTGACAATCTGGATGTTCATAGTCTGTTGTTTAGGTTTACAGTCCCCTTAACAATCCCTTAAAGTTTCAACCTTTGGCAATTGAGATATTGCAGATCTGTCCTTCTGACGACCTGAATACACACAGTGCCCTTTTAATTAGATCAACACCCTTCAACATGCACTAAAAAAAAAAAAAAAAACTTGATGCCCTTAACCACTCCTTAGATACTGTAAATACTCCCTTTTGGTAACCTTGATACACATGTTATCTTTTGACTTAAGTTTAACGTCCCATGAAAGTTTCACCTTAATACTCTTAACATTTTTGTAGGCCCAAGATCAAAGATACGTTCTTTCCCAATAACTAATCCTAGGTTTAATCAACTGGTATAACATAACTTACAGCCCTTACCCAAGGGGCTGTAGGGGTAACGTCGTACCCAAAGGTGTCGTTATTGAACTTTTCAGTTTTTTTTTTATTTATAATAGCTATCTCTATCGCTCTTTTCTTAGGCAGAACTGTTGTGCTGCCAAAATATTACTGTCGAAAATCAAATCGAACGACCAACCGATGAGTATCATTTCACCGATTAAAAGCAAACTGGGTTAATACAATCCAGAAAATGTCACACCATTTTTGTTCACGATTAGCAAAAAAGCTCCGAACCAGATAAGCGCGGGCAGCACAAAAACCTTCGAGCGAATACTCTCTAAAAAAGCAAACTCAAAACCATCTTTACTATAATAACTTAAACCAAGAGATATTATTTATTAAAACAATAAAATTAGCGTATAAAATGGAAAAAGAATTTCGAAAAAACACGATATGTAGAGCTTTTTATTAATGAGACAGAACATATACAAAGTATTATTTTTTGCAATTAAGCAATCGGAGACCTTTCCAAAGCCTCGTCTCGACTTGTAAGAGATGTTAAAACCGCTTATAATCAAGTAGTCATGTCTTATGGCTATATATGGGTACAGTGACCCTTACCCTGAAATTGTCTTCCTAAACTTATAAAATGGCTAATACGGTTCGATAGTGAACAATGGTATAGACAAATAGAATTTTTCCAAACCGCTTAATATAGCAGAGCTATATGGCCAATTCAGACATCACTTCAAGTGTCGGGTCATTTTTATCGCTTCATGTAGGTTCCCTTCCTAACATTTACGATGACCTATAGCCAGTCAATTTGTTTTTCTTTTATGAACAAACTGGTCTCAAAAATTAAAAAAGTTACATTTCCATATAGCATGAACAAAGCAAAAATGAACATTGCCACGTAGTTGCAAAATAGGTGACTGCTAAAAACCGCTTTAAATCAAGTAGTCGGGTCTTATGGCTAAATATGGATATAGTATCTCTTGCCTGAAATTGTCTCCCTAAACTTAGAAAATGACTAATGTGGTTCGATAGAGATCAATGGTATAACCAAATAGATTTAGATGGGCATGACCTCCGCAGACTAAAAGCTGAGTTGGAAGTTGAACAAAATTAAGAGGAATAAAGCTTCTAGTGGGGATGAAGACGAATCGTAGAGGTTATCAAACCGTTTAGATATAACAATGCTACAACTCATTGAAGTACAAACATTCATCGACAACGTTGAAGATGGAGAAAAAGATTCAGTAAGTAACGAAATAGACCTCGAAGTGTTGATCTCTTTGGCTGATTTATTACTGGAACACTTAAAAGACGTTTAGTGGGGGTGAGTGTTAATCTCTTGGCAGGCGTACCTACTCCTCTCTCTACAAGTTTATCCACAGTGGATCCTATGACACACACGTTCGCCCTTTCACCTCTCAACATACTCATTTGAGCATCCCCAGGGAAATGAAATTCTGACACTATATCAGAAGAACACGAAGAAAATGTGTTTCCTGAAAAGGATTTCTCACGAATGTAAGGGGTTTCACACGAACGTAAAGAGGTTTCCAGTGGGTTTTTTATTGGGTAAGATTGGAGGACTCTCTTGAAGTGCCTCGTTGATTTGTGCAGGAGACACCCCTCTGTAAAATGTCTCATTGGATGACGCTATGGTTTCGTCGATATTAATCACCGGTTCAGCTTGTGGGGCTAGCGGCCCTTCCGGCAAATGAGGCAGAGTAAAATCTGTGAGCGTTCTCGACGACAAAGGTGAAGTGCAGAGGTTCAAGGAGGTTGCCCATACTTCTGACTGATACTCCTCTTCAATGAACTTCCAATATTTATACACACCAGTCATTTCTGTGGGACAGGTCCAAATTGGACCGTTATTGGAGACAAATTCCTGTAATGAAGCTTCATCAAGACTTTTCTCTAAATGCTCTTTTATTATGATTCTGGTTTTTTCAAGTGGTTTGTTGTGTTTTGTAGGCATATTTCTTTGCATGCTAGTAAAATTACACTGTGTGTAGGCCTAGCTACATCCTGATTAAGCCTAAGTTCAGTTAACCTACTAAAATCAATGTTTTGGGAATTGCACAGGGAAATGCCATTTTTCCTAAACACATTTGTACATATCTCTGGAGCCTAAAGATATATAGAAGATGTCGACAAAAAAGTCGTCTTCTTTACCAGTTTCGGAGGACAATTGATGATTTCAATTCTATTGCCATTTTCATCCACGTGTCCTTTCGTCCAGAGGCCTACGTGCCTCTTCCGAATGCATTTAAGCGGCTTAAATATACCTACATCTAAGGGCTGCAAAATGTGAGCAGCATTTGGTAATATACACACTAACCTAATATTTTTTTTCCTAGCAAATTCTGATGACTTCAAGGATGTGACTACTGTGGTTATCCATAGTCAAAACAAAATTTACGTAACCCTCTTGAACTAACCATGGATGAAATATTTCTTCCATCCATTTGAGAAACAAATTCTGTGTCATCCATCCTGAATCGCAATTCATGGCTTTATATCTACTGGAACCGTTTCAATGAAACTTTTGTTTGGCCTAGTACTCTTGTAAACTACTAGCGGGGGGGGGGGGGGGCGGGGAGGGTATACCCACCTTTGGCACTAACAAATGCCAACACGGTTAATCCATCTTTTTCTTTCACAGACCTTTTTAAAACATTTTTACATCCTTTTTCTGCTAGAACACACAAAGGTGGATCGTACCTGATCATCGTCTCGTCGCAGTTAAACCATAAGGCAGCATTTGTAAAGTCTTCATCAGTCATTCCTTCATCTGTTTGAAGTCGATCTTTTTGAACAGTGAAGTAATTTAGAATCCTGCCTTCTGTCAAGGTCGCCCTATCACCATCTGTCGGTCGCAGTACGTACTACCAAGTCAGTGTGTCATTTTAAAAAAGTGGTCATTAACCTCTCACCTGGTATGCCATCACTAAGAAAATTTATCAGCAACGACCTGTATCTTCGCTACCTGAGCCAAATCGCTTCTTAGTTACTGGAAACCCGGCTTTCTGCATATTCTTCACCCAGTTTACAGAGGTTTCCAATGGGATTTTTATTGGGTGACATTGAAAGACTCTCTTGAAGTGCCTCATTTATTTGTGCAGGAGACATCCCTCTGTAAAACGTCTCATTGGATGACCCAGTGGTTTCGTCGATATCAATCAACGGTTCAGCTTGTGGGGCTAGCGGCCCTTCCGGCAAATGAGGCAGGTTAAAATCTGTGAGTGTTCTCGACGAAAAGGTGTAGAAGTAGAGGTGCAAGGAGGTTGCCCGTACTTCTGACTGATATTCCTCTTCAGTGGACCTCCAATATTTATACAGACCTGTCATTTCTTTAGCACCGGTCCAAATTGGTCAGTCATTGGAGACAAAGTCCCGCAATGTAGCTTGCTCAATGCTTGCCTCCAAATGTTCTTTTAATATTTCGATTTTGGTTTGTTCAAGTGGTTGGCCTATAATTATTGGAACCTGGTTGCTATTTGTTGTGTTTTGTAGGCCTATTTTTGCGCATTCTGGCAAAATTCCACTCTCTGTAGGGCTACCTACATCCTTATTAGGCTGAAGGTCAGTTAACTTACTAAAATCTATGTTTTGGAATTCCAGGAAAAAATTCCACTTTTCCTAAACGTAATTTTACGTATCTCTGGGGTCATTGTCTTCCTAAAATTATATACGGAAGAGGTTGACCAAAATACATGTTCTTCACCTCTTTCGGAGGACCAATAGTGATACATGCTGATTCGCTATGGAGAGCTTTTATGCCTACTAGAACCGCGTCAAGGAAATTTTTGTTTGTCTTAGCACCCTTGTACACAGCTAGTGGGGGAGGGTATTCATCTTTAGGATTAACCCATCCTTTTCATTCACACATCTTTTAAACATGTTTTTAGATCCCCTCTGTGCTAAAACAGGCACTGGTGTATCGTACCTAATCAGTATCGTCGCAATAAAACCATAATGCAGGGTTTCTAAAGTCATCATCAGCAGGTCCTTCGTCTGTTTGAAGTCCCTCTTGTTTAGCAGTGAAATTATTTAGAATAGTCTGTTTTGTCAAGATCACCCTACCCGGTGGCGGATCCAGGGGGGCGACCCTTTAACGTAGTCTAAGTAGTGTAATTTACTTAATTAACGCAAGTTTCCATTAACTAAACTTACTCCTAACGCAACTTTATCGGATCAACCTATTTTGCCCCCCCCCCAATAAAGAAATCCTGGATCCGCCCCTGGCCCTACCCCCGTGTGTTGGTTCCGCAACACAAACTGTCAGGTCAATATGCCGTTTTAAAAAATAGCTCATGAACCTTTCCCGTGGTATCACAGAGGACATAGAAAATTTATCGGAAACACCCTGTGTCTTTGCAACCTTTCCCGAGGTGCTTCTTTCCTCGTCGCAGTGCCTTTAGTTCTCGGAACCCTTTTTTTGGATCATAGGAAGAAACATACTTCGTACCGTTCTAGGATTCAGAATTGCAATTCTTAGCAAAGCAAGAGCTTGAAATCGCAAAAAAAACGATAAAAGCGAAAACGAAAATAATCCCGTTGATTTTCACACTCATATACATAAAATCGTCTCAAGTCCACGAAAATTTCGCAACTATTATGTCTGATTTCTAAGAATGACTGCAAGGGCGTTTACTTCTAACAGATCAGGTTCAATCGCCCTTTGAAGAAATGACTAAGCAACAATCTGCCTATTTTTAGTGAGATCTTTTACGTTTGTTATGAGCTATACGGTTTTTCGTTGCTTTAATCCAGGACCATTTTGGCTATTCTGAACATATGAATGGCCAAGGGGACTGAACCTGAAACAAAATACAAGAATCAGAACTAATATTGGTTAACTAAGATTATAGTTGAAAAATAGGTTGTTATCAGTGTTCAAATGTTCTTTCAATATAATTAAGAAGACCGTCATGAAGCAAGTCATCATACAGCCAGACATTTGTGTGTATATGAGAGCAAGAGAGAAGTAGGAAGAGAGTGAGAATGTCCGAAATCTGGTTACTGTCGGCATTCACTTGTGAATGTCCGAAATTCCCTTTTCTCTGCTTGGATTCAATTAGCTTTGCTAATCAGCTTTTTCAGTCTTATACAAGCTTTGATGGTAAAAGTTAAAGTTAGGTTAAATTAGAATATAAATCTCAGAAATGGGTTAAAACCTAACCAAGTCTGTCACCATCAAACCTTGCAAAAAACTGAAAAGTTGACAGGCAAAATGAATAAATCAAAGGGAAAAAAGAAATTCATGACATTCATGGTACCATATATATATATTATTTATTTCTACCTACACTATATAATAGTAAAACACTTGAAAAACAAATACAAATCAAAATAGAAAACATTTAATATGAAGTAAAAAATAAATATAGGAAAAAACATTAGAGGAGGAAGAAAGAGAAGACAAAAAAGGAACTCCCACCTGATAAAGCCTAATTATATGGTGATAAGGGGGAAAAACGGACGCAAGCAGTGACACTTTATGCCTCTCTTGCGCCCGGGGCAAAATGTTGATTAGTGCCACCTCAAAATTATGTGTTAATTATTTTTTAGTTTATTAAATTAATAATTTTAATTATTATTATTAATTATTTCTAATTTTTAAAATTATTTTAATTTTATCAATCAATTATTTATTTATCAATTATTTTCATTTAGTAACTGCGACCTAAACTTTATTTTCATAAAAATAAAATTTCAAGAAGTAAAAATGATTATAAGCGTTATGGTTATTTATTTGAAATTTTGCATCCGGGACAAGTGCCCCCCTCAATCCCTCCCCTAAAACCACCTCTCGACGCAAGCTGTTTCTGAGTTTTCTGATCAGTAATTCAAGTTTAACTGTCATATCATGAACAAGCAATTTTCCAAAAAGAACCTGTTTTTTTTTTATCCAAGACGAAAGAAAAAAACATTTCCACAGATTTTTTGATCCCTTGACAGAAACTAGGCTGACTGGAAATTATATCTCGTGTTTTTCCTGTTGCTAGGTTCAAAACCCAATACTGAAAGTTAAATTCAACCGAATTCATAATAGAAAAAAAGAAAAAAAAGAAAAAAAAACTCATGGTTATCATTAGTAAAAAATTTCAAGCTTAATCATAGCAAGGAAAGTCTTTTGTAAAAAGTTTCTGGGATGACATCACACACGGGAAATATCTGGAACCTAGCAAAGAGCAAATCACTATTGCGTAAAAAAAGTTAAAATTTTATGATGTGGATTGGGGTGTACGTTTGGTGCGAGGAAGAGAAAAACATGACAACTAATACCAACAACAAACCAAATCTTTTCACAAGACCTTTCCCCGTCCCATTCCAGCTTATTGGTAGCCTTCAACATTTTACAAAAGATAAAACGGACACCCCTGGATGCGGCCTTGCTGCCGATTCTTCCTTTGAAAAAAGCTTAGCAAACAAATTTCATCATCTTATTAAATTATCAAATACGATCTTTAGGTGTATCAACGACGTTTCCTGATTTTAACATCAGAAAATTATCTAACATGTTTTTTTTTGTATTTAGGGAGCTCAAGCTTATGCTGTGTAAAATTCGAGAACACAACGGTTTTTTCGTTAGTTTCTCCGTTATTTTAGAAATAAATTTGGGCTATAGATTTGCAAATTGGGGGGGGGGGGGGGCTAAGTAATAGCGGGACAGAATATACGGTAAATACATAATTTGGGCTATATATTTGCACATAAGAGGGAGGAGGGGAATATTTGAATAGTTTGAAGTCAGAAAACAATTCTTTCTATGTATATGGCCACTAAAAAATTACAGAAGAATTGCGATGTATATGGAAATTTTATTAACTAAAAAAAAAAAAAAAAAAAAAAATAAAAAAAAAAAAAACAATATAAAGTAAATAATGTTTCACTTAAGTGTTTTTTCCAAGTGTTAAATGTGTTTTTTTTTCAATGACCGTTTTTCCAAGCATTAAGTACTATTATTAGGTTAACGTAGTGTTTCATTTTAGTGTTTTATGATGATCGCAGATCAAAGTTTATGTTATTTGTGCCTTTCATTTATGTTATTTTACAGTGTTCATGGCCGTAAATTTGGCTTTAAAATACATTTATCTATCTATCTAATATGCAGAATAATTGTACCAAACACATTTTGCACGCAGACCCGCTATACTTTACCCCTCCCTCCGAATGTGCAAATCTATAGCCCATATTTATTTCTAAAGTAACGAAGAAATGAACGTAAAAACCGATGTGTTGTCGAATTTTACACAGCGTAAACTCACGGAGGGGGGGGGGGGGGGGGGTAAACGCAGGCCACCTTTTATACCAGGGTACAAAAAATATGAATTCAGGGATACGGCGAAACAGTCCAGAATACCTCTTACCTTGATTACTACTGATCAGTCATCTTTTCCTATTCACATTCTAAAAAATCAATACTTCTGGTTAGTAGATAGTCAAAGGAATCGGCAAACGTAAAAAAGAATCTGTAAGAAAAACGTCACATTGTACAAAAGCCATGGAAAACAGATATCTGAAAAATAAACACAGTAATTAAATCAGGCAACGGAGATTGTCTGAATCAAATGATTTCATATCTGCGCAATTCAAAATTTTGCCCCGGGCGCAAGAGATACCAGAACCGCCACTGGATATCATTTGGTACAAAAACATCAAAAAGTGTGTATGCATTTTTATTACGTTTTTACAAGTAGGACAAACATTTGGAGGAGAGGGGGTCAATCCCCCTCTCCTCCAAATGGGGAGGTTTTGTTCTTGGGAGAGGGGTGAGGGTGTATATTTGATATTGGGTCTACAAAAAGGCTAAGGGTAACAAGATAAAATTTTCATGTTATGTTAAGCGAATTTAAAAGATAGCATATGCATCTAGGTTATCAAAGGGGCGTATCTACAATATCTAAGGAGTGGCTAAGTGTATCAAGTTGTATTTTTCAGTGCATGTTGATGGGGTGTTGAACTAAATCAAAGGGCAGTATATGTATTGAGGTTTTTAGAAGGACATATCTGCAACATCTCAGAAATTACCAAAGGTTGAAACTTTCAGGGATGACTGTGGGGGCTGTAAAGCTAAACAGACAATATGGGTATCCAGATTATCAATAGGAACCCCGCGCAGAATCTCAAGGGTTGTTGAACCCTTGATAAAACACTGTGTGCAGCCGAGCTGCAGAAAAACTATCTGCAATCTCAGAAACAACTTTTGGTGTTGACTTGAAGCTTTCGGGGACATTTTGAACAAATTCACGACACCATGTGCATTCATGTTGTCAAAACCTGTATCTGCAATTTCCCAGGAGCGGTTAAGGGAGTTGAGTAAAAACTTTCCAAGAATCTCAGGGTGGGAGGGGGAAGGGTGTTTAAATATTTAAAAGACATCATACGCATAGTTGAAAAATAGGTTAGTATCATTGTTGAAATGTTCATTCAATATACTTAAGAAGACCGTTATGAAGCAAGTCATCATACAGCCTGACATTTGTGTGTATATTAGAGTAACAGAGAGAGGTAGGAAGAGAATGAGAATATATATAATTTATTTTTTACCTGCACTGTATAATAGTAAAAAAAAGTGGAGTAACACAAAAACATTAAACAAACAAATACAAATTGAAATAGAAAGCATTTGAAGAATAGCAAGTAAAAAATGAAAATAAAAAGGAGAAAAAAACAGTAGAAGAGGAAGACAAAAAAAGAAACTAACACCTGAAAGAACCTAATTAGGCGGTGACGTGGGGAAATACGGACGCATTCAGTGGTGGTTCTGCCTTCTCTTGCGCCCTGGGCAAGATCTTGATTAATACCCCTCTCCCACTGTCTCCCACAAATCTTCAGGCCATAATTTTAACAAAATTTTCATCAGTTAACAAAATTATTCTCAATTTATAATTTTTTAATTTATTATTATTTTTTATATTTTTAATTATTTAATTATTATTAATTTATTACTTATAATTTATCATCAGTATATTATTTAATAATTTATTTATTATTTTCATCTATTAACTGCGCCCTCTACTTTTTTTCATAAAAATACTATTTCAAAAATTACAAAATGATTATAAAGATAAGATTATTAATTTGAAATTTACCCTAGAATTTCTGCGCCCAGGACAAGTTCCCCCTCTGCCTCTCCTCTAAAACCTTCTCTGGACGCAAGCTGCGTTTGAGTTTTCTGAGCAGTACTTAAAGTTTAACTGCAATATCCTGAACAAGATTTTTTTTAATAAGAACCTGTTTCTTATTTTTATCCAAGGTGGAAGAAAAAACATTGGTACTTGTTAATTATTCAAAACGCACTCAAAAATTTCGCTCTGTAAGATCTATAAAAAACCTGGTTTGCCTCTGCAATCAGTTACGATGTGCTTATTTTGAGTGAGAAAAACTACGATAAAATTATATATAGAAAACTGCGATAAAATTAGAGTGAGAAAACTACGATTTAATTAGATATATTCTAATTAAATATTTAATATACAGGTTGTTAGGGGTTAGGTATTTAATTTGAAGCATTTTGGGCGGCTTGTTTCCAATAATTTTGTAAATAAAGCATTAAATTTTCATCATATTTTGGTATACTTAACCTAATTTCACTCCTTGGATGTGTTCTGAATAATTAACAAGTACCAAAACATTTACGAAATCTAAAATAATTAAATACGGATTCTTTGTAATATAGAAATGAAAGATTTTCAGATTTACAAATTATTCTGATCCCTAGACAGACAGAAACTTTGAAACCCAATTCTGGTAGTTAATATTTACCCGACTCATCCGAAAAAAAAAAAAAAAAAAAAAAATAAGACTTACATGCACTAACATCGAAAAAACACTAGATATATTGGTGAAAAACGGAGTAAAATAAAATGTTCTCGAATCTTTCAAGATGGAGAGCAAAAAAAGGTTAAACTTTTAGGATGAGGAGCGGGAGGGGGACTGTACTTATTTAATCGTTTGCGTAAGAGAAAAGCATAATATTGTCCAATACTAATACTAGAAGGCAACTAACCTGCATCAAACAGTAGGAGTAGGAATGAATCTGGCTTTATGCCAAAATCTAATTTTTTGTGAAAAACTTCAAGCCAAGTAAGTAAATAAGTATGACGGCACTAGACCCTTAAGGTCCAAACCAGCGGTGCTGATCTCCGTTTCGTAGCCCTTCAGCCAGGAAGTGCAATGGGGGCCTGGGGGCCAGCCATCCTGTGCTTTCGCACACCCTTCCTGCTTACCTTCCACAGATTTCTCCAAGTACCCATTTAGAGCTGGGTCGACTCTGGCTAAGCTTACTGAGTCACACCACTGACCCGCGTCCCAAACCGAAATAACTGGCCACGCCAAGGATCGAACCCGTGCCCCTTGAGACAAAGAATTCTCAACCCACCGCACGTCCACTTAGCCGGGACTTCAAGCCAAGGGAGCAAAAAAAAGCGCAAACATTGGTCAAGTAATGATAGTAAAAGAACATATTCTCCTACAAGGGGCAAGAAAATGAAATTCAAGATTCTATCTGAAATAACTCAGTTGGAAATGTTTCAAACGAGGCACTCGAATGCACCAACCCAAAAGACTCCATACGCAATATCGAACGGAATAATAGCCATTTCAATGATCAATATCGGCCAGAGGAAGATTTTTAATTACAATTCAACGATACAATAATTTTTATAATTGAATCCTTAAATCAATCCTTTGTAAAAGACTTGCCTAGTTTTTACACAAAATCACTTTCAACTTTTTATGTCAAAATGAGTTATAGCCTACCCCCAAACGACATTTTCATTGAAAAACACTATCTACCCTTTGAAATTATAGAAATGCCTGTTTCACACCAGGGTACAAAAACATGAATTCAGGGATACAGCGAAACAATCCAGAATACCTCTTACCTTGATTACTACTGATCAGTTTATCTTTTCCAATTGACATTCCAAAAAATGAATACTTCTGATTTGTTGATAGCCAAAGGAATCGTCGAACGTCAAAATAAAAACTGTAAGAAAAACGGTCACATTGTACAAAAGCCATGGAGAATAGATATACTAAAATATAAAAAGTATTGAAGTCAGGCAACGGAGATTTTCTGAATCAAATGATTTCATATCTGCGGGGTTGTATCATCATGATAAAATTGGTCGATTGGAAAGACAAGGTCGATTGGCATGAGCCAAACTCATGCCAAGATTTACGCATAGACCCAATAGGCCCGGGCCTAAAGGCGCACAATACAGTGGGGCAAAAAAAAAAAAAAAAAAAAAAAAAAAAAAAAAAAAAAAAAAAACTGAGCGGTTTTTTCCCAAACAAAAACTGGACTGATGGAATTTACCGTCAAAATGGCTGCTCCACTGCCTATTCACAGAAAAGTAATTTCATAGGATTTCCGTAGCCCAAGTGTCAAATATCTCAGAAGAATGGCAGCTGAGAGCTCGGTATCATCTCTCTCTTGCATAACTTCTGTTCAGGGTTTCCACTATCCCCAAATTTTCGGAGAATTCCCCGTCCTGTGTCTCCCCGAAAAATTGCTTGGGCCTAGGGGGTCAAAAATTTAAAACTGGCCCTGGTCAGACTGTACATCAAGGTGGAGTGGCAACCATTCCTTTATAATCTACCCTAAAACTTGTTTGAAAGGTGCCTGAAAGGAGTTGTGAAAAGACCGTTTTAGTACTTGTGGTGCCACGTTGGGTAGATCTCTATTGGGAATACGAAGCATTGGGTTCGACCCAAATTCATACTTGACTTGTAAAAGCAGACAAGACCAAATATTTTCTAATATACAAAACAAAGTCATGCAAGCAAGTTGAATGGTTTATTGGGCACTTGACCCCAATTGACAAATCTTTAGCCAATAAAAAAGAAGAAAATACGTATATAGAATACATGTAAGTTCGCATTGTTTAAGCCAGTAAACATCACTGAAAAAGGGTACGGGCAACTTCTAAAGTGCAAACCGGCATGTTTTGAAAAAAGTAACGCCATCTAGTGTTTGCTGATTCTTGGAATTTTTTCAAGTATCTTAATTTTGTTTAATCAGAGACTAATATTAAAATATTTAATTTGAAGTATACTGACACCAACCTAAATTCAACTCTCACACGTAAATATTTCAATCCAAATTTGTTGTGCCCAGATCTTTCTTCATGAGAATAACATATTGCGAAACTTATCGAGCTCTGAAATTTTTTCATCAACATAATGCCAATTCTGGCAATCCTGTTTCAAGGCAAAAAACAAATTCTCTGCCACACTAGAGCGAAAACGAATCAAATTTTGTCTGTTTCAAGACCAAGAAACAATGCAGTCATACATCGAATGGTTCATACAAATGCTTTTCAAACATAACCTACTGTTTCCTCTTTCAAAGTTTAATATCTTTCAGGAGAAATCATTTGGAAATTTCGATGTTACCCTTTTTGGCCCAGACCTACCCGTTGAGAAATTTTGAATTACGTTCAGGAGAATCTTTCAAGCATATTTTGCTTTATTAGGTTGATACTTGATTAAGCCTTTAAAACTTGTTTTACTTAATTCAAATGCTTATTGAACTCTAGAAGATTTTCATTATGATAGGGTCTTTAGCAAAACTACTTTTTCAGATCAAGTCTAATTCTTTTACATAGCAATTACTAACGGAGGAAAACCTTCCAGGGCTTCTGTTCCCACCATGACGAATCCGACAATTTTTTTTTCATTAATAAATTAAATTTGCTCATGAAAAAATTAATCTATTATTTAATTCAATTTGCTTTATGGGAATAAAGGTGATTGGTAATCACCTTAAACTAAGTTTCAAAATTTAATATGAAACCATCAGTAGTGTGGAATTACCTTAAATTTTCACTGCTTTCATTCAAACTCCCTTTCATTCATCTTGATAAATTGATGATAAACGGGTGACATTTACGATATTAAACCTGAAAAAGAATAGTACGATCAGAGCTAATTTAGACTGACAGAGATTTTATGATTGATTATAGGCTATCAGTGTTCAAATATTCATCAATATGGTTAAGAAGACCGTCATGAAGCAAAGTCATCATATAGATACAGATCGAGGGAAGCAAAACAGAGTAGGAAGGGGAATAGAGAGAAAGAAAATAAATAGCAAAGTAGGAGATAAGATAAAAGCTTCGAATTCCAAAGTTAGAGATACAGAAAATAAGAAGTTCATCCCACAAGGATTACAAACGAAACGAACTAAAAAGAAAAAAAGAAACTAAAGATTTATCTTAGTAGTATATAAAGGTTGACCCTCCGCTATTTTAGTTTCACGAAAGTATTATCTACAAAAATCATAGCATGAATTACTATTTTTGAAGGAACAGAACTAAAGCTGGTACTGATGTACTGCAGATGATTCGGGCATCATTAACAGAGTAAGAAAGGGCAGTTTGTATCCAAATAGAGATACAGATGTAAAGAGGAAAAGAAAACAGAACAGGAAGGGGGGGTAGAATGGACATAAGTAAAAAGCAAACCATGAGAAATGTTAAGAGCTACAAATCTGAACTTAGTGTCTCTTTTAATGTATACGCATGCATGTCTCGCTCTTTTTTTTATGTATATTTGCTTTTTCCCCCCTTTCTTTTTTATGTCTGTTCTAATTCTTTTTATGATTCGTAGTTGTGTCAGTTTAGTTTTAAAAGGTTCTATATTTTTAACTTTTTAGTTTAATTTATAGATTTTTAGTTATTTAATTTTAAATTATTTTTCATAATGATTTTTCTATTTTGTTGTTGTTTTTTGCATTTTTGCCAGTTTTAGAGCAACCATTTATAATGTCGACTCCGAAGAAATTATCATATTATGGTTGACCCGCCGTTATTTTAATTGCACAAAAATCACTCTTTTGGAAGAAATAGAACTAAAGGCGGTTCTAATATACCGCAGATAAGAACGACAATTCGGGCATCATTAATATAGTTAAATAATTTCTGAGACCACACTGGCTAATCATGATAAACAAAAAATCGCGAAGAAAGGAAACGAAGACAATTAACAGCCAGTGAAAAAAATTGAAAAATTATGCAAATATTTCGGTCAAGACCTCCGCTTGACCGTCCTCAGTGCAGAATAAAACTGATAAAAATGTAAAAACCAAACCTTAAAATAAAAGACCAAACTAAAATTGGACGACCCTTTCCTAGTAACGGTGAAAGGGTAAGAGTTACCCTTTCACCGTTACTAGGAAAGAGTCGTCCAATTTTAGTTTGGTGTTTTTATTTTAAGGTTTGGTTTTTACATTTTTATCAGTTTTGTTCTGCACTGAGGACGGTCAAGCGGAGGTCTTGACCGAAATATTTGCATAATTTTTCAATTTTTTTCACTGGCTGTTAATTGTCCTCGTTTCCTTTCTTCGCGATTTTTTGTTTATTATAGTTAAAAGGGACTTAGTTTCTTTTCATGTGGAATTGCCCAAACGGGCAATTTCAGCTAGCATTAAATAATTCTCTTAATGAAATTGTGAGCGTCAATTACCTGTGATTATACCACTGGGGAAATTCGTAAACTTTTACATTATTTACTTCCGCCACAGCTCTTTCCTCTTCTTCCTGAGAAGCACGGGACCAAGCAGGATAATAACGCATGGTATGTCGTAGCCATCAAGGCGAACAGCTTCTAGGTGGTCTTCTTGCCAGACATGAACGATCAGCATCCTCACACCCTTTCTCAACATCTTTCATTTTGTCACCAGTGTGTTCAAAGCTTAAACAAATACTGAGGTATAAGTACTTATGATTTAAATCAGGGATATCAAGGTTTCTGTGAAATTATTTTCAGACTGCCAGGGAAACCTAATTATATAATCACATTTATCATACAGCAACAGGCGTTCATCATCTATGAATCTTCCAAATTAATATAACAACAAACTAATAATCTGGCTACCAAATTGACATTTCTTTCTAACTGATAATGTGAAAATCAAAATTCTGTCCAAATCAACAATCTAAAAATCCTTCTATTTTGCGACAAATCTTGAACCAAAAGGACAAGATACTTACATCATAGGATTCATTAATCTCAAATTCATTCATTCATTATGATCAAGCATTACTTAAAGGCTTTTTTATTAGAAAATAATCTAAACCACAATTTTTAATAAATTTTCACATATTTTCCCATTTACACAAAATGCAAATTATATTCCGGATATTTCTTCGGTAGATGGATGAGGGAGGGATAGAAAAATTGTCACTTTGGATTATACCGTGAAAGCCTTATACATAGCAGTTAAAGTTGAACACATAAATGAACTTGCACACTAAGCCTTAAAGGTATAAAAACATTCAAAGGAATTTTCACATTATTGTTGATAGTAAACATTCATCCTGTAATATCCCACATAACACAATGCCCATATGTTATCAGAGACTAGGGGGGGGGGGGACTAAATGGTATTTGAAATTATTTTAAAACTGTAAAGCTATTTCAGCAGGTTGACTTGACAAAAATTGGTCCTATTCGAGAGCAACTGTTGTTTTTGGGGCAAAATTATCCCACATTCTAAGTCTTCTGAGCCTTCTTTTGACGTTTCTGTAACGTTTTATCAACGCATAGAAGTTTTGTCGCTAGGAAAGCTCGCGTAAATATAAATGCATATTTAAAAGTTAAATTTCTTGAGCCAGGCTATTATAAAATATTTGAAAATGATCTAAAAAATACTTTTATAATGCTGTCGGTGACAACTTTAATAAGCCTGTTCCTCAAGCTACTCTGTTCCAGACTGGAGAACAAGACAAATAAGGAAAATAGGACACACACAAAATTTGCCTAAAATTTTAGCATCAGTAGAAGTTTACAGAACACATTTGTTTCATACGCAACAGGGCCCAGGTTCAATCCAAAACGGGTTCTTTATTTCAATTGTCAACATTTTTTGTTTACGGGGCAGGAAACGACAGTAGAATGTTAAAAGGGTGTGAAGGGGAGAGGGTGAGGATAGTTGATAATAAATATACTAGAAAGCAACAGATCTGGCGCTAAAAGCAGAGAAACAATTATGTACCATGCAGTTTAGGCTAGCATTATTTAATCTCTTAATGTGGATGTGAGCATTGCTTACCAGTGAATATACCACCACGGATATGCAACCAAACTTTCATAAAATTCTTTGCTTCAGTCATGACTCCTACATCTTCAAAAGCACTGGCCGAGCAGAATAAAAACGTCAAAATCCAAAGTATGGGGAATGATTGCCATTAGGATAAACAGCTTCTAGGAATCTATGGGACCAAGACGGTCTTCTTGGCATATAAGAACTATCAGCATCGTCTAAAGCTCTTCGCGCCATTTTAAATATTGTCATCAGTGTGTTCAAACTTAAATAAATACAGAAATAAGTTCACCTATCAATTAAATCAAGGATTGCAAGTTTCTGTGAAATTAATATCAGACTGCCAGGGAAACCTAAATGTATAATCACATATATTATATCATACAGCAACAGGCGTTCATCAGACGTAAATCTAGAAGTAGTAAGGACATTAAATGAAAACATTTACGCCCCCTGGCTCCATCTTAGGTCTATTCATTCCTGAAAACCAAAACTTGTTTATTATTTTTATTTTGGTTGTTATATAACTATCAACATATTTTCGTCCCTTACGTTTTCCTCTTTATTGCCGCACTGAATCGCGAAGAGAAACAGGTGGAAACTTTTCCTGTTTACACAAAAAATTAAACGAAGTTTTTTATGACCAAATTTACGTGCATTATAGGGTCACTTATTTGAACAATCAATTGACTGATATAACCATTTCCTATTGAACAAATAAAGACTACTGAGAATATGTCAAAATTAAGTTTGAAAAATAATGTTTTTTGTATCAGAATATAAAAGATACCATTGATATTTCAATAGTCTACTAAAGAGATAAATAAAACAAAATGGGATAGCCTATTTAGTCTTTCTGAATATTTTCTGTAGTTCTCGTACATTGTAACAGCCATCAGAACAGTGAAAATGTTTTGATTTTTTGCTTAACTTATCGCAAATTTTATTTTTAAACTTGACATCTGATCACAGTCTGCAAAGTCACTAAACTGCATATTTGCATCAAAAATTAACTTCCCGGGTTTTCATAATTTTCAAAAATATAAGTGGTTGTGTATTAGTTAACTAACAAGTCTACTTTTTTCGTCTTTTTATTTTTATTTATTCATTTGCCAAAAGGGAACTCGGAAAGTTCACAATGCTTGCAAATAGAACGAGAGGTTTGGCAGAAAATTTCAAGTTGCTATAACATGAGCCGTACAAGAAATTAGGAATAGACCACCAGGTTCAGGAAGGTGAGGCCTAAAACAGTCAAACAAGGAAGTAGGCCGAAATCATCTAGGGCACTAGGCTAAAAAGAAATCATGCATTTTGTGACAGTTTTACACCTCTTGTTTGCTTTTACAAGAAGAAAAGTTAAAACCAGCATTACAAATTCAGCCTCTGAGTGAGCGATTTTACTAAAGAACTGCATCATTCAATCTGGGAAACTAAATGAATTATTTTTTGCAATAGGTAAGCCTTTTACCATGGAGTTTCCCACTCAGGGGCGTCACGAGCCAAAATGTTACATCTCCATTTTGAAGTCATGAACTTTAGAGTTCAAATTTCTTGCCAAAACTTCTTTGTAGATATCTAAGAACGAAGAATTCTGAACAATAGTTTCGTAATCAACTTTTTAGTGATTTAAGAATCCGTTTAAAAAAATTTTATGAGTTAACTAAGAATTACAAAAAAAGCAAAATACACTCATTAGTTAACTCGTAAAGGAATTCGAATGAAGCTTTAGTTTAGTATAAAAAAACAAAAAAACAACTGACAATCTGACTGCCAGTCCCAAATTTTATTTTCATTTAATATTTGAAAATCTAAATGTCTGGGAACTTCATAAGTGCTAAATTACAACTATCATAAAGAAAATTATAAGGTGCTGAGTATTGTAAATACAATTTTTGGCCATTTATAAGCCCGATTGGTCCTCCTGTTTTCGAAATTTAGATTTGAAATAAACAGAATGAGTAAATTCTCTCTCAATTGACATTTCAGGCCAGTAAAGCGTAGTAACAATAATTGGGTCCCAAAATTCCTAACAATAAAGCTCGTAGTTATACCCAAGATACTATTTAAAACCTTTCTTAGACCTACAGGAAAAAGGGGTGACAAATAAATTATGATATGATAATGAACTGAATTTTGAATTCAATATATCAATTTACACTTTGAATTGCTAGATAATTTCTGAAAGCTAAAAAATTTCAGCATTTGATGATCAGATCACCTCGAATCTTCTTTTATGGTAACTTCTTTCTTTTAAATCATTAACCCTATCATGGCCTGAATAAAATGAGGGTCCATATTTGTTTCAAGACGGAACTGAAAATAAACGAAAGATATTCTCCCTTTACTTTTGGGTACACATTGCAGCATGATATTTATTAATTTTATTACCCTGACCCTCCCTCCCACGGAGGGAGGGTCAGCTCCCTTGATTTTTGGAATAAAATATCGTTAATAATTTTTTTCTCGGGGAAAAGGGAGAGGGTTTGGCCAGCCAATGGAGGGGTAGGGGGGGGCCAGGGGTCAGTTCCAAAGATTTTTGGAATAAAATACCGCTAATTTTTTTTCGGGGGGGGGGGGGGGAGTATGGCCATGGAGAGGGAGGGCCAGAGATGGCATTAAAAATCATTATGAGCGTACAGACTTTTAATAAGAACCGAAATTTTATGCACAATGCTAACAGAACAGTAGCTAGATCTCAAATTGAAGTCTTTATAGTCCCTTTTCCCCTAGGGCACTAATGTTTTTAGACGTAAATTAAAAAACATTATCTTTTTTGCGTCTCCGTTCCAAAAAAATCATTAACAAAATAACATAGAACTAAAAACCACCGAAAACTTAAAATTTGAACAGACTATTAGCTTCAATACATTATTAAGGTTCATCTAAAACTCTGGGTCAGATTTAGTATGTTTTAGAGGCAATGATGTCATCATCGTTGATTTAAAAAAAATTTGAGGGGAACAGCTTGTAAGCATAGAAAACCGATCATTCCATTAACAGTACCTGGTATTCACTCATAAGACGGAAAAATAAAAAAATCAATAATTTTTGACAAAAAGTCTAAAGCTTGTTTAAGGGGAAAAAAGTATTTTGTCAAGAAAATATTCGGATCCCATCTTTCATAAAAAAAAGAAGAAGAAACTTACGGTTAATTCCACGATAAGCTCTGCTTGTTCTTCTCATTTAGGTTATGTGTTGAACTTGAATAGGATCAACAATCAAGCGGTTCACCCAAAACTCTGAAATCAGCATTCTTCTATAACTGAAGGAGGAATCCAGCAGATTTCCTTGGCCGCTTTAATTTCCACAATTTAGCCTCTATTAAGAAGAAAACTAATAAATGTCATGCTGCAATGAGTACGCAAAAGTAAAAGGAGGATATCTTCCGTTTATTTTCAGTTCCGTCTTGAAACAAATATGGACCCTCATTTTATTCAGGCCAATGTGGTATCATCATAATAACTCAAAAATACATAATTAAGCAATGAAGAAGATCAAGAAAAGTGAAACCTGTCAGACGAGAAGCATTAAGACACCGCAACGATTACTTTGGTAATAACTAACCTAAAAATTACTCAGTTTATAAAGAGAAAAATTGCCTCCCTTTTCTGCGTTTATCTATGACGTTGGCCAAATGACACACAAAAATAAATAACAACAAGACCTGTAACATTTGCTACGGTTATACTCAAATAACGTAAATACACACGTACGAAGAGAAACCCATCTCCCTTTTAGTCGAATTCTTTAACCATCTGGAAGCGCGTTTGAATCTAATGCCCGGTTTCCCCCTAGAAATGTAACTTGAATCCAAAACATATTACTCTCAGTACCTTACTTTTTACCGACGGAAATGGAAGTCTAAACGTCAGCCTCCAACCCGTGACTCCAAGATCAGTAGTGCTTCTCTACCATTTACACTAGTCAGAATCATTAGTTGATTTTTATCAAATTTGATGCATTCATATACACAAGTAAACAGGTTC
This sequence comes from Artemia sp. Qi Xiang Cuo, assembly GCF_049724085.1. Classification (NCBI taxonomy): domain Eukaryota; kingdom Metazoa; phylum Arthropoda; class Branchiopoda; order Anostraca; family Artemiidae; genus Artemia; species Artemia sp. Qi Xiang Cuo. The sequence goes on from NC_142798.1 coordinate 73,692,217, forward strand.
CCTATATACAGGTTTAACTCGGGTTACGGAAAATCAACAATAAAATAGACAAACCAGGCCATTTTCTGGACAAAACTAAGTTACAGGGTACTTTCAAACATAATTCATCATTATCGGGCTTAAAGACTGTATATGTCATTTCGAAATTTCTGTGATAATGGTCAAAAATTGTTTGCAAAGCTATTCGAGAAGGGGAGGGGGACCAGGGCAATGTAGGTAAGGATCATCAAAGTATGACCGAAAACACTGTTCTGCTGCACACCCCCTCTGATAGTTAATTCAAATAGCCGTGGTATTAGTTGCAATGCAAGCTAACATTCAATTGGATGTTGTTTGATTTTAACGAAGAGTTAGAAAAACTGCCATTTTCAAGTCAACACAATGGTTCAAAAAATACAGCTTTGTTTCATTTCACTACTAAAACCTTACCATTTGTAATCTGCTCTTAAATAAGTATCTAAATTAAATTCTTACTTTCTTTGAAAGACATTTTTTCCATAAAGAACAGAACTTTGGCTTTTAATTAGACATTCTAAAGAGAATTCACATAACAATGGGTTGTTTGTCATTTTCCCCCGTCAAATAGGCCAAGTTCCATTGGGCTTCGCTGTCTTGGAGGAGTATCTGGAATGAACCCAGGGAGTGAAATTTAAACCCTGAAAGGTGTTTTCAAGCCAATATCCCTACCTCTCTACTTTTCTACAAGTCAGAAGATGGCATGGAAGATGAATTTTTTCAATACCTAAATTTTGACAAACCTTTTTTTGTTTTTTTTTACCGAATGTTTCATTCACCAAACTCAAATACGTCCCGGGATAGCAAAAAGAATTTATATAGAGTTTAGATTATTTATTCTTTATATTTGTAGCCTGTCTTTTATATAGAATTTTTTCATTATATTACACGTCTTCTCTCAGGGCTTAAGCTTTAGCCAGAGGGGAGAAATTGTACTAGAACAAAAATTACCCAGATCTAAGGAATTCCTTGGGATTTAATCTTTGCCAGTTATTAATAAACAATAGAACTTTGCTTTAGGTAGAAATAAACCAGTCCTCTGGAATTTAAACCATAGACCAAGGTCGCACGGAGGTCCTCCGTGCAACCTTGGTCCTTCTTAGGTTTAAATGTTTCAATGTAAGACAGGCATTTTGCTATCATTGGATAGTTTAGATTCAGCTCTGTTGAATTGCCAAATTCCACTTTAAAATTCGCTTTGACATTTTTTTTTTTTTTTTTTTAAACGGGAAATGTTTCAGAAACAGACAAAATTGGAAAAATCTGTTGCCTTTAATCCAAGTTTAAATCATTCTAAAGAAAAATTTCTGGCCTGATATAAAAGATATATCTGAAACAAATGAATTTACGGAAAATAAGAACCATGTCCTTTCGGTGAAAGCCAAAGCTGTAGGCGTGTGTCATAAAGTTGCATTTTCTCAGAGAATATGATCGAGTTCATCTAATAATGTCAGTTAAACATTTTCGCTTGACAAAATACAGTATCTTCAGTTAGAACCTGGGCTTTAGGGTCAGATGAAATTGTCTAAAAATTACCTAAATAAGCAGGGATTCCATTTAAAGCGACCTGAGTAGAAGCTTCAGACAAAATGGGAACAACCAACGTCTTCCTCATAAAGCAAAGCGCTGATATAGTAAGGATTGCTACACACAGAATGTCAAGCATCTAGCAATGCAATGGTAACAACATTTACTAAGAATAGGAGCCATTTGAGCTTCTTAGAGTTACTGTACTTCTCAAATGACTGAAAGCCATATTTGTAATGAGATTGATAGACAGCCTAGAATAAAAGCAATAATAATAAATACTAACTACATGTTTACACAATATTGCCAATCTGCTCAAATTCAGCAATAAAATGCTAATCATAGCCTCAGGCTCGTTAGGTGTCCTAAGAATGATCATCATACATGCTAGATGTTTTGGACTTAAAATTAATGTTCTTTTCTTTGGCAATATTAGAGTTCAGAACCTCCATTTGGTTAGCTCCTTTTTTGGATTAGTGAATTAGCTATTCTATGAATTAGCTATGGCTTTTTTGCTTATATTTGAGAAAGGCTCTGATGGCCAAGTCCCCAGTAATAGATTTTCTTTATTATTTGACTAACTAGGAGACAAAAACTTAACTTTAGCATTTAAGCTAGGGTGATAGGATTTCTAAGCCACTTATTTTACATTTCGAAGAATGTGCTTTATTGGCTTTGGCAATCTTAAGTTCGGAAAAACACTTTCTTACAAAGCTATGACGAATGAAACAAGTATACTTAAAAAAAATAAATAATAATATATTAAACTAGAAAAAAGTGTAGGAAAGAGATACAAGAAGAGGAAAGGGAAAGAAAAGGAAAAAAACAAATAGAAAAATTAATTCTTCATTTTAGGTGCAGTTTACAAATAATTCACAAATTAATGATTTTTAACTACCAACTTTATCATTTTTTCTTCTTTTAATAGAAATACAGGTTTAATAACTATTCTGCATTATTGGTTAGGAGTCTGCAGTAATGCCTTGCTATTGCGACACTTATTTTTTAAACAAAAGGGGAGGCCCAAATTCATCAATTTCCCAAGCCATTTAGAATTGCAGTATAGAACCTCGAAATTAAGAAACAAAACTGGTACTAAATTATGCAGAGGTAAAAAAAATTTCCGGCGATACAAAACATCAACTCTGCAATATTATTAATAAACAGCCAAAAAAGAGAGTCAAAATTTACATTGACCGGAGAAGAAAAATAGATTTTTCCTTTAAGCAAAATTAGGTCTAATAATTTAAAACATGCGTAATCTTTTGTTATGAGATACTTAACTTAGTCTCATTCGATTTACTTCATTAGTTAAGTAATAAGTACATTCTGCCAGCTTTTTCTGCAATTCTTAGTTAACTCAGAACATTTTTTTTGACGAATGAATTCTTAGTTAACTAAAAAGTTGACTATAAAACTACTATTAAGAATTCTTCGTTGTTAGATATCACAGTTCATATAATTATCCAGTAAGCTTATCGCAGATCATTTCTGGTCTTCGTTCTCGGTGCGAACAAAAAGCTCCTTCCACTTCTTCGTGCAGTTATTAATAGCGGGTTTCCACTTGTTTCCGATTGTTTCGCGTCTGACTTGTCTACCCGTGAAAAGATCTGACGCCGCTTATGTTTCTACGTTCTCTGGAGCACTCGCACCCCGGTCCGGGTTTTTATAATGGGTGAGATAGGGAATGATCATACTGGATAATTATATGAACTGTGTTAGATATCTACAAAGAATTTCTGACCAAAAATATAAACTCGGCAGGTCATACTTATCCCTGTGCAAAAATATACTTCTCTTGCAAAATAGAATGATTCATTCAGGGTTTCTCCCATTGAATGATGCAGCTGTTTATTAAAGGCAGTGGTTGGATTTTTTTACGCTGCAGTTTACTTTTCTTGTAAAATGAAACAATAGATGTAAAATTTTCACAAAAACGTTGATTTTTTGTTAGTTAAGATGATTTTGGCCTACTTCAATATTTTGGCTGTTTCGGGCCCCCCTTGCTAAGGTCTGTTCCTAATATCTCGTAGGGCTTATAGCAACTTCGAATTTTCTGCCAACCTTTTCCGTTCTATTTGCAAAAGTCTGGTAAACTTTCTTAGTTGACTTAGTTCACCTTCTGGCAAATAAAAACCAAAAGTGAAAGAAGTAGACTTTTTAGTTAACTAAGTTCTTTTAAATTGAACAAGATTCTTGTAATTGCAGCAGGAAGAGGCATTTTCCGCCTCATATGGCATCTGCTTAACAACACTTTTGCATTTAATTTTAAACAAACTGATTATATCTCCTTGTTATTGTTCCTCGATAAAAATAAACGGCTGAGATTAAGAAGACTTTTTTGGATTTAATTTCAGGATTTTCGAGACTTTCATTTTCAGAGTGAGATTAATGAAATTTAAAAGCTGAGACATAACTGATTGTATCCTTGTTATTGTTGCTCGATAAAAATAAACGGCTGAGATTAAGAAGACTTTTTTGGATTTAATTTCAGGATTTTCGAGACTTTCATTTTCAGAGTGAGATTAATGAAATTTAAAAGCTGAGACATAACTGATTGTATCCTTGTTATTGTTGCTCGATAAAAATAAACGGCTGAGATTAAGAAGAGTTTTTTGGATTTAATTTCAGGATTTTCGAGACTTTCATTTTCAGAGTGAGATTAATGAAATTTAAAAGCTGAGACATAACTGATTGTATCCTTGTTATTGTTGCTCGATAAAAATAAACGGCTGAGATTAAGGACTTTTAGACTTAATTTTAGATTTTCGGACTTTCATTTTCAGAGTGAGATTAATTAAAATTAAAAACTGAGACAAAACTGAACAAACAATACCTTAATCGTATAGGATTCCTTGGAAACCCCTCAAAATGGCTTCAAGCAGAAGAGGGCCAAGAAACAGTGCTCCAATGTCAACCTCAAAACTTGAACAATACTCTAATGTAGTATAGACATATTTACTCAACGCAGATACCATTAAGCCTCAGTGAATTCACCATACTTATGAAACAATTGAACGTCACATTTGTGATCATGGTGGTGGAGGAAATCTAGGAAGTAAAAATAGGAATAAAAAATCATAGTTAGGTGTCAGTAATATAGCGACGGTCTTATCAAATTCAGTTTTCAAACGCTAATCATAGCCTAAAGCTCGTTAGGTGTCCTAAGAATGATCATCATATACAGTAAATTTACTACAATCAATTTTTTGCTCATTCAATTTAAGTTTTAACCTTACTCATAACTGTACCTTGAAAGCCATCCTTTTTTTAAATTTACTTCTTGTCAGCTATAATCACAAAATTTACATTTATTTTGAATAGTAAGACTTCTCTAAATCTTAATTTTGCATAGCAATGCTCCATGTAATCAGATAAAATTACCTATATCAGCCAGTATTCCTTAACAGCCGGCCAAAGCAGAAACACCGAACGGCACGGAGAGGTGAAATAGTACGTCAATGTCTTCTTTAGGCGGCTCAATACCTCGTCGATGTAATAGGATGTTCCAGAAATTTAATTAAGATGAAAACCACATATCTTCAATGCCTGAATTTATACTCCTCAATTGATTGAAAGCCAAAACTTGCGACAGCAGTGATACAGATAGCCTGAAAAGTAGACCGTAGTAACAAAATACGATAATAAGGTATTAACAATGAGTGACTTTTTTTTTATAAATTCAGCTTTAAAATGCTAATCAAAGCCTAAGCTCGTTAGGTGTCCTAAGAATGATCATCATACTCATTAAATAAATGACAGTTTTTTTCTTTGTTCTTTCTTTTATTGGCAATATTACAATTCTACTTTTCAATTCCTTGCAGCCCATACTTTCACCACAATCATCACTGACCCAGCCCCTTCACTGTTTAATAATGCCACTAAAGGCAGACAAATTTTTAACTGGTTAAACTTTAATAGCGAATATTTGTTCCTTTAAAAACTGACTTATTTTACTTACATTAAAAATTCCAAAATTCAAGTTTTAATTCCTTTGGATTGGCAACAAGGCATTGCCATCATTCAGATTAACTTCGGCACTCCCATTTTCTCTTACAATTCCAACTGGCCACATCACTGTCACTATTGATCACCACTTCACAACATAACTATTAATTCACCAAATTTTGAGTTTAGCTTTTACAAGATATAAGTTTGACTTTGAAAAACTTTATCAAGATATAAATTTAACTTTTCAAGTCAGTTCGACTGAAAAAAAGAACTTTTCCTAACTTTATTTGCTGAGATACGTAATTATAATACCAATTTAAATATACAAATACGCTAAAATTCAAATTTCAATTTGTGCTATTTATTAACTTTTAATTAAATATACTAATGTTCTACTAACCACGGGTTGACGCAGGCAATTGATAAAACGTTGAAATAAAATTAAAAAGTAGAATATCACCATTGTCATACTGACATAATGAATCATTTTTATACAATTCTGAAAAATTTATGCCACCTTTCCCTCTCACAGACACCATCTATCTTGGCTTTACTATAATTAGCCATGGCTCTTGAATGAGATTTTAATTCCAAAAAAAAAAAAAAATTAACAACAGAATTGATCTAAAGAGGAATCATAAAATACATTGTGATACAATATCAAACATAGTTTACAACCGAACAAAAATCTTGGGCAACTATTTTCTAAGCCACAAAAAAAAGTTCCCCCACTTTATGTCGCAGATGTTA